>NC_081448.1:5597995-5670266 GCF_007210705.1 Tigriopus californicus
TGTTTAGCATTCTAAGGTAAATAAACCAGTTATTTGTTAACTATCCATTCTATACCACAATCATTGTAATGGAAAAAAATGATCATGACCACTAATCAGAGATCATCCTTGACGAGAAATTCACCACTTGAGAACAATAAATTTGATGTGATATATTCTCTGCTAGTGCAAGCGTCGAACTTCAGTTGTTTATTTGAAAAGAGAATCAATCAAACAAAATGGGATTAACATCATACGCCACTTTGGAACGATTTTGCGATAAAAAAATTCTTGAATTATTATAGATCGGAGAGCAGTATGCTTGACAGTTTTTGGAACTCTCTAAAAGTTCCACTGAGATGAACCAGGCGTACTAGATCGAAGTTCAAGTATTTAGTGCTAAAAAGTGATCATTTTGACTCATTTCATCATTAGATACCTTTCTATCCATCGTCCAATTTCTAATTACAATATCAAGAAGGATATACAATTAAGGAAACATGTTATTGTTCACGACTTTCAAACATAGGAAAGTGCTCGAAATGTACATAGCAGTTTACATAGTACGTACTCGACATTATCATGGCGTACTAAAAGAGTAAGTGCAAACTGTCACTCATGAAATTTTCATTTGGAAATGGAGAGACCACACGTTGGTTATCAAGAGATAACACGGCAAATGATTGAACATGTTTCCATGACCTGCCCAAGGCCTGGCCAAGCCAACAATGCTCAACATATTACTGTTCCAATCGGGAATGTCGGGCACTGTATTTTGGCAGTTATAGCGACGTTAAACTTTTGGTTTCCATGGTCCCTGAAGCAGAGTCTAGCCTTGCCACGGGCCTGTCCATAATAGATTCGCTCTGAAGAAAGGCTCAATACTCCAATGGTCTTGCACGGTGAGCTTTCGTGCACAAATTGTTGTTCACTAGGCTGTAGCAAATATTTCCCGTAATGTATTCGCTAATAGGTTGGGCCTTTGCGTCAGGTAATGGTAAATGTCACTATAGCCCGGAAAGACCTACAAGGCTTCACATCAGGAGTCACAATGAAGTCATCCAATGTTCGCCTTTCCAATGGAGAAATCGAAACTGATAAGTCAAAACCAATTCGAGTTTTGATGCGTCGGTCCGTTTGTGGCATTGAAGTCGGTGTTCACGGGCGAATGATATTTTGGTTTGGTGGCAAAGCACGATGTAGCAAGAACCATTGCTGCCCATGTTTTGGTGGCAATGACCAAATATGAATGATTGCTTGGGTCTTGTAAACCAGTGTTAAGCCTCTTCTTTCTAATTCAAGTGAACAAGGAAACGAGTCCAGGCGTTCAATCTCTAACTTGATTTTTGAGGTCGACGTTGAGGTGAAAGTTCAGCAAAGTATAGGGTATAGTGTTAAATATAACCTTACTGGAGAGACATGGTTCCAGATAATGACATAAATAATTAGTATGGGTTACCTTCATTGGTTTAATGTTTCTGTCCATAGATTTGATACGATTTACCAAGTTTTATGAGTAAAATAAGGTTTATGAGAGTGGACAATTGATTGAATAAAAATATGATTATGTAATCAATGACCAGCTACTCCTTAGCTGAAACACATGTGTTTAAATGCTAATACACATTCGATTCACACACCCGTTAATCAAGATTCATCAAAAAGCATTGAGTTGTGCAAATTGCTTTTACAAGTTGCCTAACAGTTTATAGCGATCATCAGAGACTAATCTTCCTAAACAACCACAGCTCTGCCGGTCTGGCAGGTTGACCCGTAGGCCAACAGGTCACTATCAGGTGGTAATGTTTTACCACAAGGATGAAGGGATGCAACGACTCCCCACTCATCTATCGGCGTCTCCTGCCAAGTGCATAGAGCAGGATTCTGGATGCAGTTGTCTCCTCTCCTTTCGCCTTACGCATCTCACCACGGTGGTGAAAAAGCCTTGTCAGTTTGAGAGAAATACGGGATCCCTTCTTAGCAATATATAAATCGTTAGAAGCACTTTTGATCTGACTCTGCATACTGCTACTAATAACAAGACTCATTTCGATATTTCTGCCAACCTTTAGTAAGACTTTTCAACCACCGTGTCAGTTTGCTCACTAGTGAGACAGGACGGGTAAGCCAGTAACGAGTGCCAGAGCAACTCAGAAGCATAAGAGAAAGAGTCAGCCCAGGGTGGCCAAATCGACAAAGCATTTTAAAAGCTCTCTTGGAAAGTGTTGATTGGACACAGATTGGTCCAATCAAACATAATTATGTAACTTTGCGGGAGGGAGTGGTAGTATAATATAGGGTGTTCTAATGCTGATAAGGATCAAATTCCTCCAGATCTTGAGAGTCTTGTACCTACTCAATCACCACCAAACATATCGAAATTTAAAACGTACTCACACAATCCATATAGAACCTCTGGCGTTTGCTAAACATTTTTAAAAATGAGCAACGCAATCAACGGTGGAAACCATATCAATGTTGGTGTCAATCCAGAATAGGTACAAGATCTCCAAGATGGAAAACCAAAGCAGAAACACCCCTATATTATACTACCACCCCTCCCAAAACGGTAAGACTAAATGAAAAAACTACCCCCCAATCAACACTTCCAAGAAACAAAATCTTTGTCGACTTGGCACCCTGGGCTGACTCTTTCTCTTATGCTTCTGAGTGCTCTGGCACCGCTTAACTGGACTTACCCGTCCTGTTCACTAGTGAGACAAGACACTGGAAAACACTAAATCAAAAATCGAATGAGTGGTAATTGAGGCAAAAGGTTTAATGGGAGCAATATTCAGTAAGCAAATATCGTAAAAGTGCTTCTAAACGCATTTGCAATAAATAAAATGCTAAGAGGGATCCCGTATTTCTCTCAAAACTTTGACAAGGGCTTTCACCACCGTGGTGAGAAACTAAAAGTATAGGAGACAACTGCGACCCAAACCACACTTGGCAGGAGACGCCGATAGATGAGTGGGAGTCGTTGCATCCCTTCTCTTAAAACATTACCACCTGATAGTGAACCTGTTGGCCTACGTTGGCCGATAGTCGCGCCTATGGACCGGGCCATCAGTGCGTGTTTAGAAGATTAGTCTCTGATGATCTGCAAAACAACTTGTTGTAAAAAAGCAACGACAACAACGATGAATTCTGATTAACGGGGTGGAACAATAGCAGATAAAATGTTTCAGCTAAGGAGTAGCTGGTCATGATTACATAATCATATACAATCAACACCTCATAAACCTTATTGACATAAACGAAACGTATCAAATCTATGGACAGGAAACATAACCCAATGAAGGTAACCCAACTAATTATTTTATGTCATTATCTGTGAGAGCCATCGCTCCGTGAGTAAGGTTATATTTAACACAGTACACCTATACTCTGACCTCACCTCAACCGTGGGACCTCAAAAAATGAAAATCATAGTTATGATATAACGCGACTCGTTTTACCTTGTTCAACTGAATAGAAAGAAGAGGCTTGAATATCGACTGTTTACAAGACGCGTCGAAGTCAGAGTCATGCATATCAAGCCACCACAAACAACAATCCGCACATCGTGCTTTGCCCACCAAACCAAATATCATTCGACCCGGTGACACCGGGACTTCAAATGGCCACAAACTGGACCCGACGCCATCTCAAAAACCAAGTGATACATCAGTGCCCATAAAGTCGAAAACTCATTGTTGACTCCTTGATGTGAAAGCCTTGTAGTCTTTCCCGGGGCTTGTGACAAGCATTACCTGACGCAAAGGCCCAACCTATAGCGGAATACATTACTGGAATATTGGCCTTACAGCCTTAGTGAACAACAAATGTTGGTGCACGAAAGTCACCGTGCTAAGACAGTGGAAGAGCCTTTCCTCAGAGCGAATCTATTAATCTATCCGGCAAGGCTAGACTTGCTTCAGGGACCATGACAACCAAAAGTTTAACGTCGCTATAACTGCCAAAAATAACAGTGCCGACTTCCCGATTGTAACAGTAATATGTTTGAGCATATGTTGGCTTGGCCAGGGGTCTTGGCAGGTCATGGAACATGTTCAATATTTGCGGGTGTTATCTCTCTTGATAACAACGTGTTGGTCTCTCCATTTGCCAATGAAAATTTCATGAGTGACAGTTGCACTTACTCTCTTAGTTACGCCATGATAAAATGTCGAAGTACGTACTATGTAAACTGCTATGTACATTCGAGCATTTCCTAATGTTTGAAAAGTCAGTGAACAATAACATTGTTTCCCTTAATTGTATTATTCCTTCTTGATATTGTAATTAAAAATTGGACGATGGATAAAAGGGTATCTAATGATTGAAATGAGTCAAAAATGATCACTTTTAGCACTAAATACTTGAACTTCGGATCTATGTACGCACTTGGTTCATTCTCAGTGGAAACTTTTATAAGAGTTCCAAAACTGTCAAGCATTATGCTCTCCGATCTATTAATTATATATAATTCAAGAATTTTTTTTATCGCAAAATCGTTCCAAAGTGGCGTATGATGTTAATCCCATTTTGTTTGATTGATTCTCTTTTCAAATAAAAAACAACTGAAGTTTCGACGCTTGCACTAGCAGAGAATATATCACATCAAATTTATTGTTCTCAAGTGGTGAATTTCTCGTCAAGGATGATCTCTGATTAGTGGTCATGATCATTTTTTTCCATTACAATGATTGTGGTATAGAATGGATAGTTAACAAATAACTGGTTTTATTTACCTTAAAGTTTGAATGCTAAACACTGTACGGTAGGTCATTTCCAAAAGTCAATGGCTGAGGGTAAAGGAAGCCCTTCACCATTGATTCTATGTTTCAGGATGGTTGATCATTTTCTGTATGCAAGCGAATCGAGTCCGTGAAGGCTTTGATCCATTTTTCTGAGGTATCCTCGTTTTCAGCAAAGAGAAAGATGGAATCACCGCTAACGTGCGACAACGTTAAGCATTGGCCTTGGGGAAAAGTTGCCTTTTTCTCGTTCCCGACCTTAAAATGAAAAAAAAAAATACTTTGAGAATTTAGCTTTAAGATCGAGGAACAAAAGTTCTTTTACCTCGCTATTGAGAATTAAATCGTATCCAAGTATTGGCGTGCTTTGGGCTGCCTTTGGATCGTCCTGTGCCTTGAATGTGTAAAGGGTGTTGCCCTGGAGGCCGAACCAAAGTTTGTTCCATTTCCCGGTTTTGCTGGCTTTCTTATGCAAAAATCCTGTTGTATTTAAGCGTTTGTCACTTCCCTTCATAAGAAGACGCATTGGAGGATCTTTGGAAGAGCTGAAGCTCTTACGAGAACCAGAGAATTTGCTTTCATATTTTTTAAGGTCTTTGTCTTCTTTCATCTCTGTTAGGGGAGAGAATGGATAAATCAAGTGTATAATCACTAAAGTACTCTTACGTTCATGGCTCTTACTTCTCATTAAATATTCGTGGCAGAAGCTGCACACTCTTTCAGCCTGATAATTTGCATACTTTAAAGGCGCGCGGTAATCTGAGCAAGAGGCACACACAACACTCCCACAGGATCGACAATGATGTCGTCGCTGGACGAAGAAGTTAAAGTCAACAAAGCATTTTTGGCACATGGTCACACGGTCATCTGGGATCCAAAGAGGTTGCAGATCACCCAGGTCCCGATCGGAAGTCTCAAAGCACTTTTTGTGGAACGACTTCATTCGTTCTAAATTGGAACGGATGGCTTTGTCTAGATCTGCCACCCATTCATCCTTTTCGACTCGGGTCTTGGCCCTGAGGCCGAAGCTTCGGACCCTCGACTCAATGTGAAAATCGCATGGAAACTCGTCCGAGTTTGCCTCCTCGGACACCCTCATATCTGTTAGAGGAATTTCGTGAATAACCTTCAACGGCGCTTGTTCCATGTCCGTAACCATGGTGCTATTGGGTCTGGCATAGATCAGGATGTCGGTGGCGAGCACCAGAAAGATGTCATCAAAAATGCCAGTACGATTTCGTTTTCTCAAAGTGCCATTTCGGATGTGTGCCCGGTTGGGTTGAATGAGATCATCCATGCCAAGCCGGTGCTGAAGGTCCAACATGGCTTGGAAATTGTCCTAAAAGCGGAGGGATATAAGCGCAAGGAATAAATTCAAACATTGGTCACATCCCAATCTGAAGTCGCGGCCGGCCCTCTGGTGAGTAAAGGATCCAAAACCACTAAGATGCTTACTTCATAAAGACCGAAATTTAAAACTGCAATCTTTGATTTTTTTTTGACCTTTTAGAGGTAACCCTTCTCGACTGACGCATTTGGTCAAGATCGTTGGGTAATCAATAGTTCATACTCCAATGTTTTCGTCTTGCAAGTGACTTATACTTCTACTCCATCGATAGCATCTCGTGGATTTTCATCTTTTCACCCAATAGAGGGCCTTCAGGTTCAATCTCTCTGTATAAGGGATATTGTTGGGACTATCCAAAAGTCAGAACTCACCACATGTCCTTTCATATCATCCGCGTGGTTGGTAGCTTGGCCCACGATACTGAAAGCAGTTTTTGCGTCTTGAAAGTCTAGGCTATCTTCGGTTAGATTTTCAATATACTTTTTCAAAAGTAATTGGTATTGCGGAAGCCGTTGAACTGGTTTCAGAAGAAAATGTTCGATCTTTAAATGGGCGCAGACATCTCTAGCCTCGAAGCTTTCGGTAAAGTCCTTGAAACCTGGGTACTTATTCTTCAATGTCTTGAACTTCTCGTTGGAGGTGGAAAACTCCTTGATGAAGGTCGAATAGATTCGAAGGAATTGCCCTTTCTCCGTCAAGACATCTGCAATTTTCGGTTTTTGATTCCAGTTTTCGATTCGGGATTTGAAATCACTTAACAGCACACTGTTAAAGGCCAGAATCTCTCTCATGTTGACAAAGATTTGATCGAAATCCTGGACCGGGACCAGTTGTGGATTTTTTCTAATTTCTTCAAGAATGAAATCCCGGTAGTCATAGAACACCAGTTTTAGAATGAATACATAGTTTTGCTCGGATGTCATGATCTCCAAGGCACCCCTGTAGGCGTTACGTGCTTTTTTGTCACTCATTTCCTTGGTGAGAGAGAGGGTTTCAGAACTGGAGGTGTCACTGGATCGGTTTCTGGTCTCGTTATTGCGCTCAATCAGCTCCTCATCGTCCCTATCATCGTTTATTGAGATGAACTGCTTGTTGGTCTTGAGCTCAGCAAAGAAGGGCGGCCTGCTTTTCCGCATGAGCATTTCCAAGGGTCCTCTTTGTTCGTCTTCGACCTTTCTCGCAGCTTCAATGCGACCAAAGTATTGTTCCATATACAAACCCACGGGTATTCCTTGTTTGGGCGAGAATGGACCCTCGATGGAAATGGGCCCCAGGGAATTTTCTATAGATTTTGAACTGTTGCGTCGAAAGAAAGCTTTGATAGATCTGAATGATCGACGTACAGTAGTTGTCCTTTTTAGAGTAGAGTCTTTTTGGTCCAAATCCACACTACGGTCTTTGTACAGATTGAAGTTGTGACTGGCCAAACGTCTTTGAGCTTCGGGGGTTCTGAACTCAGAAGTTTCCGGTGCACTGCAACTAATTTGATGGTCCACTTGATCTAGATCGGAATCTGAAATCAAGGTATTTCAAGCATCTAGAGTGTTAAAAATGTCAACGTTTATTGCTGTCTACTTAAGGTCGAGACTTTACGCAAGGCAAAATGAGAGAGATAATTCCCACGTCCGCCGGTCTTGATAAGTGGATGTAATATCAGTTGCATTTGGTTAACTGAAGTTAACAGATCAACAATATGGCTGTGCTTCTAATGTAGAGAAATTCTCAATTACGGGCCCTCTGTTTTGCCGAGTAATGATCAATCAAAATGAAATCAAAATGATCAATTGGAAGAAGTGGCACAAAAAGTAATGTTTTTTATTGCGAGAATGTCTCATTGGATCCGTTATTTCATAATATTTGTGTTAGCATGGAATCGAGTCTTGTCCTTTTCTGGGTTCAAGGAATCATGATCATTTCCCTTGTGATTTCAAGAGAAAAACTTGCAATGATTGCACCATATTCCAATAAATGAAAGAGTTTGTTTTGGAAATGATTTGCGAATAAAATATTTGGTACTATTGGGCAAGATGTGCATTTTCCAGTATCTCAAAATGGCGCCAAATGTTGTCTATTTTCCTCCCAAAAGTGTAAAATATTGCTGTATGTTTTACATATATAAACGTCAAAACCTCATATTCATTCATTTCTAGTTAAATTAATTCAGATGTGTGTTCAAAACAGAAAAAATGAGAGGATACATTTTGGTCAAATGTAATGAATTAAGGATCAAAAAACTTAAAACAATAAAAAAAACATTCTCGACCCCAGGTGGCAAGAAAGGAGCTAAATGTTGACTTCATCTTGTATACTTACTTCATAGTATGCTCTTTATTTGGAAGCCTCAAACCAAATGCAGCATTCCATCGCTTTATAACAATTCATGGTCTCATAAAAGACTTTTAAGTTCCCAAGATCGCACAAACTCTTTTTTTTAACTAACTTAATCGTCGTTACTATGTATGTAATCTTTATTTCATTATAGACATTATATTCACATCAAAACTGATGGTTTGAATGGTTTAAGACAGCAATAAACCATAAATGAAATAGCTTTTCTTTGTTGCACTCTTTGAGAATGACTCAATTCTGACAACAGGGTTCAATGAAGATAGCTTTGGCTCACTTGTTCATGTGTGCATTACATTAATGGTGTGTTGCGCCTTTATCTGCCTACAGATATAGAATACTACTCTCTGACGTAGAGAGAGATTTCTTTACAGCCACATTCAATTGCTTGCCATAATAAACGTTTGATCCATTGCCTCTAGCATCTATCGCCAATGTTCAAGAGCTTTATAACCATAATGAATTATATACAATCACTTACCCGGGGATTTGTTATCACAAACTAACTCCAAGAATTTGTCTGTAGTAGTAAGAAGCTGCTGGGCTTCTTGGATCAGCATGTTCCTTTCCGATTTGGACAATTGTTCTTCAAAAGAAAACAGGTATGGAAGCCGTTCCACAAGTGCGCAAATTGTGCTTTCTAAGTCCAAACTGGATGAGTCCGAGCTTAGTCCGGTGTTGAGCGATGCAAAGCTGGAGTCTCCAATGGCGAACTGACAGTGCGACTGCAGTAAATAGAAGGCAACTGTCAACAAAGGGCTAGTCGTGAAATCGCAACCAAGAAGGAAGTCAGTCAAGTCACCTGATCGGAGCTCTCCGAGTCCGTCTTGGTTCTTGAGCTAAAAGTTTTCAGGAGCTTCTTGCTTGTTTTCTCCACAATTCTTGACGACAAGGACTGAGATCTTGGAATTACAGGATCCATATCGATAGCCTTGGAGAGAGTTAATGTCGTGGTTCGGGGTCTCGAGTCCTCTTCCGAGCTCTCCGCCATGATGATGATTGGCTGGTGGTGAATGGAATCCAAATGTTGGATAATTTTCTTTTTTTTGGTTGGGAATGACTTGGTTGGTGGCGTCATCAGAATCCACTAATCAACTGAGAGGCAGCTTTGATCAAGCTGATTTTACTCTCTTATCTTCTTGAGTGTATCGATTATTTTATTCGAATTGAAGTAATGACCTATGAACTGTTATTTTTTGTGCGTATTGTAACAGCACTCTCGAGGGTTGTGACAAGGAGACTGGACCATTTGAACTGAGAGGACATGTTCCTCGACAAGTCTACCTCACGTCTTTGTCTACCTGCCATGTAGTAGTCATTCGTCTGTGAAATTAACACTTAATGTTTCCATCACCCTCGTCTCAATTGTTCGAGACAAGGGTAACAATCGTCAGTATCAGTGGAAGTCTTATCTTCATTTGAATACGTACTTGTGGAGCTCAACATTCGGGTAGATTTAGCACGTGGGGAAGGTATCAAACTTTAAGCATGATTGAAAACTTCCATAGACTCTATAATCAACAAAGAGTGGACAAATCTCACTTCCTTCTTCTATCCTGGTTATTCTTTGGCTTTTATTTCAGTTTGGCTTTCATTTTCAATGGATATTCATTGTACTTGAATCTGTTATAGGCTCTTAAATTAAACAAATCATACTGAACATTGTCGTCCACAAAAAAGTATGGGTCAATGCACCTTTGAGCTCTTCCATTTTTTCATTCATATTCGTGTTGATGGCCGTTTTTATAGTGACATTAGATTAGACTAAATAATACGCACTTTGAGTGTTTCTATCGTTCATTAGTGTTTTATTAAGGTGTAATGTGTGGAAGAAGGAAGAAAAACATAGGACACCGTAAAGCGAAACATACTCCTATCTACCAGATCATCCGACAAGATTGGCTGGATTGCTACTCAATTCGTGCTAAAAAGAATACCGTTGCCATACATAGAATGAATCCCAACCATTCATTATCTCCTAAGAAATGGATTTCCTAGAAAAAAACTTTATTGCTCTTACATGTTTGAACGATCACCATATGGGGTTCATCTTTTTCGTCATATAACGAACAAATTAGATTTCCAGTTCTTTTGAAAAGGGTAGGGACTAAGGACAAAAAATCATCGTCGAATGAATCGGAATGAGCACAACCAAAACAATGCAAGAAAGAACATTGACAATGCAATGGCCTTAAAGACAACACAATAAAAAATTGCTTAACCTTGCTTAGCCAAAGTCACGGACTTCTAGAGATGTGGATTGCGAAAGGAAGCACATTTCTTATCTCCAACAAATTAGATTTCCAGTTCTTTTGAAAAGGGTAGGGACTAAGGACAAAAAATCATCGTCGAATGAATCGGAATGAGCACAACCAAAACAATGCAAGAAAGAACATTGACAATGCAATGGCCTTAAAGACAGCACAATAAAAAATTGCTTAACCTTGCTTAGCCAAAGTCACGGACTTCTAGAGATGTGGATTGCGAAAGGAAGCACATTTCTTATCTCCAAAACTGTTCACTTTATGCCAAACAAGACCTTCATACACCACAAGATCTGGTTGGATTGATGAACTTGGGCCAAATTTGAGCCTAAAAATATGATTAGGGAACTCAGGAGATATGACCAAAGTTATGCAGTAAACACTCTATGAAATCTAAATTTTCGGCCTGCTCTTGGTGAGCAACATAGGCTCATCATGATATATAACATAACATAACTTTGAAGCGAACCACCTTATAGGTAAATGATATAAAAATGACTTGCCTTTAATTGAGGAGATCTATGTTTCGTATTTAATTACTTTAATTTGAAAAGTGACTCAGAGTTGCTACGACCAACAGTAGGCCGGTTAACTAGGGTTAACCAAGGACAATAGAGCACAGAAACGTCACTTTTTGTGATCACCGAACCTTTCCTGCTAAGTTCGGCTTAAATTAGAATAATAAAGTTTTTGACTGTCAATTATTGGCATAGCAATTGTATAAAATATGTGACAGATATCATTTTTGTAGCCATTGCTGTTATGCCCTTCAAACAAGACATATAAAGTTACTTAAATGACTCTAACATGTCTTGAAGTACCATTACTGATTAGGTGTTCTTGATAAAGCAAGAATTTGCTCTAAACACAATCAGTCAGTATTTTTTTGCTAATAATATTGTTTGAAGAAAACTGTTGCAGGAACATCTTGACCAAATTTCAAGTAATTTGACACTTTTGTTTTGAAACTAATGTCCTCACTCTGCAGGGAATGGCCCTCGAACCAAAAGTAGGCATATTGTAGCTCTGAGCTACAATATGCTTTTTAAACTCATCTGAGTGCTTCATAATCATGGGATGATATATACTCACAGACACCTGTTTTATTTAACTATTTTAGATGTTTTGCTAAAAACCAAGTTTATTGGAGTCCAAAATTCTAATTGAAATCGAAAGGACTAGACTTTGGTATTACTCTGTGCCTCTTCAATAATGCCTGCGTTTTATGTTAACTTCCTAATGAGTAGAAATATAAACTCAACTCAAAAACTCAAACTAAAAAACAACCATTCCATTTTTCACCAATACCTGATGTATCAATTGTCAAATGTGGATTAAAACAAAATAAACGATTGTCCATCCCAGATATTCTAATACGTTTATACTGCTCTACATGTACCTTTATCGCCTATTTCATAACTTTCTTAAATTATTTGCAAGTGTTAGTTCCTCATCAATGGATAAAATGATTCTTGTTGATAATTTCCTTTCTATGAGTGTTTTCGAGTAAGCTTTGCGCAATATTTCATTGATTTTAAAGACAATTTGATTGTTCTTGATTAATTTGATTTTCCTGGTTATTTCATTTATTCTTTTAACTCTTAAAATCAATGCAGAAATTTCTGGTATGTGAACAAAGTTGATTAATTAAATTAATGAAAAATTAAAGAGATCATTATTTACTAAAAAACACTT
This sequence comes from Tigriopus californicus, assembly GCF_007210705.1. NCBI lineage: Eukaryota > Metazoa > Arthropoda > Copepoda > Harpacticoida > Harpacticidae > Tigriopus > Tigriopus californicus. The sequence continues at coordinate 5,610,370 of NC_081448.1, forward strand.
AAAATGTCCTCTATAGCATGTGCAATCTTGTATTGTTAATACTAGAGCTCCTGCCTTTATTCAACGCAATGCCCTAACTTGGCAGGGACAAGACAGCCGTTCTTTTTTATCTAGTTGTTCAAAGTGAAGGATTTCAGTTAATGAAAGTTCTTAGTGAGAAATTTACCCAATTTACCCGTTATCGTGAAAACATCATTATGTGAGACTGCAAGTTCCTGTTAAAGTGGGTATTTACAATGCAATGAATAAATCTTTAAGGGAGGAAACGTTGTGTAGTGGAGATCTTAGTTTCTTTTTTCAAGCAAAATAACTTTTAGGAATCATAATCTACAATCCAAGACGGAGAACCAATCGAATACCGGACGTTGACACCTTTTTGGCCTATCTGAGTTGTATGTGGAAGATGTGAGGACAAGATTTTCTAGCAGAGCAAGGCCCTTTCTTCGACCCGACCGTGGCTAAGGTGAATACCCTGATTAGGCCGGATGAACAGATGAAAACCTGCATGGGACTGGCTCCCGATTACAATGCCCTTGATGTGGCCAATAAGATTGGAATTATACATAACGTTGTTATCACTACTGCCCAGGGTATCACCCCGATTGAGATACAGTCTTGGGATGTGGCAAAAATTATTTGTGTTTTTAAGACTCGGGGGCACGATTAAGAAATTCTAGTTGAAATAAATGGGCTAAAAAATCACAGTTGTAAATCAGCAAAAAAGTAAACATGATTTTAGATTTCGAGAGGCCATTTTTTATTGTAGAAAGTTAATCCCTTCCATGAGTCACAGGGAGATTTTTCCTATTCAATGTTCTTGATAGCAAAGCTAAAGGCTCCATAAAATGGCCAGTCATAATTGCATGCGCTTGCCCAAGTAAGGACTCTTATCCAAAAGTTCTACTCGTTTATTTGTGCAAGTGATTAGCTAAATTAAGGTCATCAATGACATCACGCAAAACTGAGTTACACTTCCGTATAAAAGGCATTAATATCCATATGTCTTAAGAAAAGAAAATATTTATTCTTGACCACAGAGTAAAGCAATCGTTATCTCGTTGTTGTTTTTTTCCAAGTTTCTTTGGTTTGATATTCATTCAGCCTAAAACTGGGGAGCAGTCTTGTCTTTTTGACATAGAGCGATTCTCAGAAGCATTCAAGTCAAGTATCTAAAATAACATGCTTTAGCTTTTAATCTGAGTGGAAAGCTTTTTCAGGCGAAAGAATCGATTGATTAAGAACTGTAAGAAATCAAAAAGCAATTGAAAACATGACCATCCCAAGAAGAGTCCCAAAGCTCCACCCGTTTCCCCAACCATATTGAAACCATCGTAAGCAACGAACTCTTCAGTGATCTCGGTAGTGGTGTCCACGTAATAGATTTGCATCGCAAATACAGTTTCAGTGTGAGATGGAAACAAGTCCTTCGGGATTCCTTCCCAAGCATATTTGGTACGATACCACTCGAAAATCTCGAAACTGCATGGTTTCAGACATCTCGTGGTTTCTGTCACTATCCGGTCCACATCCCACCACAAATTTCGTTCCTTTGACGTGAACCGCCCATGAACTTCGGAACCGTTGCACACCCTAAGATTGAAGAGCAATGTTCTTAAGTCATCATTTCGATCCCACGAAGAAGATTCGATGAAATTTAAGCCTGTCGCAATTTCTGAGTCCCAAATTAGCCACAAGGTAACTTGTGCACTAAACCAAGGATACCTTTGACTAGTTTCATGTCTCGTTCATGGAGTATGCAGTTCCGTCTTTTCAAGATTTCTTTGCCCATTCTTGGTTGACCACGACCAATCATTGACACAAGTCAAATCATTTATTGGGTGTTTCCATGTCCCAATTACTTAATTAATTATTACAATTTTAACTCGTCCAATTATCACCTGAGTGTTCCATTCTTACTCCAAGGCATTCGACATCCAGCTATCTCATCGTAGGATTCTAGGATACAATGCCTAAATTCGTTGATATTGCCATTTTCTTGGCAAGGATCGTATGTAAGATTGAGCCGATTGATCCTTCGATGAGTAAGAGTCAGCATGAGCTTCTTCTTAGCCTCAGGGAACAAGAATGATTGTCCCACGAATTTGTTGCCCTTGTTGAAGATGAACGCGTCTTTTGGATGAAAGAATACGGGATATTGGTTGTGACACTCTAGCGTAGAAAAATTGTCACAGCGATAGGTCCAATATCGCTCCGGATTTCTTATCCCAAATATTATCGCATTAGTCTCGCCGGGTTTTGACAGAACGGGAGGGTTGAAGGTGTAACATCGTCCACCATAATACTCGTGAATTTCCTCGGACCAGTATTCATCCTTGTCCACCATATTGATAGAAAAATCGTTGTCCACGGCTTGAGTGAAATAGGTGAGAAATTCTGATCTGTTATAGGTCAACTCGTGGATCTTGTCCAACGTGAGCTCTTCGGACTTGTTGATTTCTAATAGTTTCTCTGGCGTCAAGAAGCCATTCCGAAATCCAGAGCAAATTGTGACTGAGGGAAAAGGTAAAGTCAGATGTGAATTGTCCCTTTGAGTACTGACTGAAACTTTGCTATCGCGATATTTCCGAAAGCTCTCTATTGAGAAATATAACACGGGAAAGATTAGCAATACTATCAAACCCAACTTCAACTTGCCCTCTCCAATCTCGGAAGCCATAGTTCCACCGGATCCTCGCCAAAGTGTGACTGATCAAAGGACGACCCTCGAATGGTCGAGGTGCACTCAATAACTCCCAAATAATGTCTACACTATGGTCAGACAGAATTGAGACTTAAACATAATCGGTTACCTTTTTAAGCTGAAAGTTTTTCCATGTATTAAAGGTTTAAACACTGGCTACAAGGGGTTGAAATAATCATCTCTTACTCATCTATTTTCCTTCATCTTCATCAGCTCTTTAATTATTCTACTGAATACAGGCGTTGTTTGCCTCCATAACTCATATATATCATATAATGATCATGATTGATAGATAAGAAAAGTTTATGGATAAACTAGTTTTGGTTGGGAATTTCGAAGGACAAGGTCAGGCTNACTCATATATTTTCCTTCATCTTCATCAGCTCTTTAACTATTCTACTGAATACAGGCGTTGTTTGCCTCCATAACTCAAAACCTTTGCAATGCTTGACACTTGACAGGGCGGCAACTCGTCAACGTTGCACAATTTCAGAGGCCTTTCTGGACAAATTTGAGATTTTTTGGACATAATTGTGTAGTGATCATGATTGATAAATAAGAAAAGTTTATGGATAAACTAGTTTTGGTTGGGAATTTCGAAGGACAAGGTCAGGCTTAATTCTGTCCGACTACGGTGTAGCTGACGTTGAAGCCCTTGCAAGCAACCGTGAATTACGTATTGAAAACCTATACCAACAACACGTACAGGACAATTGATACACTGGGCTTCTTAATATCAGTTACCTGAAGATACCATTTTTTTCGGGACGCTATTGAACATTATGTCAATACTAGAGTTATGGCATGAAACTAAAATACCGTCAGCAAAAACAAAAAACAAGAGGGAGTTCGTGGAAATTAGTTATCACAACTAAATAGTACATTTTTAGTGGATTGACGATAACCAGTTGTTTCAATTGTATCAAATTACGATATAATTGACTAATACCTTCAGCACTAGCACTATTTTAAAAATCAACGTTACCGATGGAATTTTTTCCGATTTTCGATTTTTGTTGCCAAATTTTGAAAGAGAAATCGTTGAAAGACCACTTGAACACGTGTGAGTCTTTTAATAAATTAGGTGCTATTGCACCCAAACGCATGTTCTTGCAATTATTGATATTTCTGTGTCTTACAAAACATGTTCAATTATCCTTAGTTTATACTAACTAAGTCCAATATAACTATTGCGCAGTGAAAGGTAACTTGTTTGTCTTGTTTGACAATAAAGTCGTAAAACTACAACACGCTCGCAATCTCCAACAAAATCTTTTGAACTTACGAATAATAAGAAGGTTATTTCATTAGATGACTGATGAAAGATGGTGATTAACAGAAAACAAGTGTATGGCCATTGATACGACCGGGATGGTCCTTCGAATGTGTCAAGTTTCGCTTCGATAATAGGGGCCAATTTATTGAATGTCCTCAATATCATTGGGTTGAGCCATTGTTTGCTTTACAATCGCTCGTTATGGTCCATAGAGGATAGGTTAGTTTTTGATGGCGTACCTTTTGCGTGTCATTCAAATTGAGCTTAATAAACGTATATATCTTTCATCGAACCTCGAACATCAACGTGGACCTATTCAGGACCCGTCCAGGGTAGATCAATTAGTTTCGCTATTCCCATTCAAAGAGTCCCACAAGTGATAAGGCGAGGGCTTCCAGTATTAGTATGGCTTAATAATGATATTGTCCTGAACCAGAAAAGTCAGATTGAAACGGAGATCAAGATAATTCAGTGGGTCAAAAAGGTTCCGGAATGCAAACAGGTTTACGGGGTCAATCCAGTCTTCACAGGCATTGAACAAAGCCAAGTCGCTTCAGAGCTTGTCAGTCCCTCAAATCATGTGCTTATTTTCCGCGACTCTAAGTTTCTCATAGGTTTTTTTTAAAAAAAAGCTTCGTCCTTTTGACCCCCAAATTGGCATCTTCTGTCGAGTGAACGGACTGAGAAAAGATCTAGGCGGAGTAGATCATGACAGCGGGCTTGTTTCACCAAACACGCCCATGTCATTAAAAGACTCGATTTTCAAAGAACACATTTGCATGTCGTAGAACATATCTTGATAAGAGAAGAATGTTCGGAAAGGGGGTTAATTTATTTTCCAGATCGCCCACTCTCTGCCTGGGTTCGAACTTACGACAACTTCATTCAACCCCTCCAAAAGAAGATCTCGCCATTCTGGAATGAGGTTGCGAGCGCTTCTCGAGAAGTTTCTCTCATCCCTTTGGACGTTCTGTCTAATTCCATCCTAGAAAACAGTGACACATTGAGATGTCAAAAGCTGAAAAATTCTCAACATAAATCCTGGTTAGAGCCGTAGAGGGGATGAAGACGATAACGACACGCAGAAGCTTCACTTCGGAAAATCATCCATCAATTGTTTTCAAGATTTGAACCGTCTTTAGCTTTATTGCTAACAAAAAAAAAACTAGAAACCTCGAATGCATGCTTGCCAATGAACATTTTCAAGGCTCATTTCTCACTCTTAATCGAACGTGCATATGTGCTATGCGTATCTTGCTTCATGTCATATGTTCTACTCTCATGATGGTGTTGATTGACGAAAAGACGCAATGCAATATAGTATATCTAGATCAATGGTGTAATACAGTTCAAAACAGGAAAACTCAAAGGGAAAATTAATCATTCATTGCATTATGTAGCTCCTAAGTTCCATTCACTTTTGAGTTCTTGCGCTCCCATTGCTTGTTTTAGATTAATATACAAGTCATGGTGTACGTGATGTGTTGCGAAAAAGCATATAAATAGCCAAAGAGAGACAGTATTGTCTTGGAGAGAGGAACGAAGGACCCCAGTTAAACGAAGAAAACGGCTTTTTTTTCTTACGTTGCATCACTTTAAACTCTCTGCAATTGTACAGAGAGAGTAACGCATGTATCGTTTGAGAAGACGTTTTGACATTTCTTTGAGATTTAAATTTCTCTTGGAAGTAGATAAGACTTCAAAGTGGAGGAAAGTTGTTGCAAACATCATGATTTGTCGTACCCTACCAATAGGATGATCTAAAAAAATTGGCCTAGGAAAGCTCAATGCAAATGCTACGCACGTTAACGTTCGGTCCGATTGGCGCCTGGACAAGGTCCAAAAGAACAATTTCCGGATGAGGGAGTGTCTGAAAGTGATTAAATGCCAAATTTTCTCTCTCTCTCTCTGAACTCCTAATATATCGCCAAATTGAAACGATGAGTTCCGATCAGATTTATATCTTGGTAAAGATGATTTACTGGGAGATCCCGATAAGAGAAGTTGCGAAAGAATATTGTAGTTATGAGACAACCTGTTTTTGTGGATTCAACAACAATCGGCCCAATCCTTCGCAAAAGAAAGGGCATGTGGGATCCTGATATTTTGGCTTTCCAGCACTTGCCAGTTTCTAAATTGTGTACCTCAGTTCAAGGTTTTATTCCCACATTTTTTTGCCCAGGATGACAAATTTTCATTAAAATAAGGTAAGAAATAGTGAAGAATCAAATGTTCCCTTTTTGTTTTGCACTTGATGTCCATCAAACCTGAGTCAAGCACAGTAGATATTCGTAATACTTAATACTTTCTCTTTTTCCGAAACAAATGAGGTTTAAAGGTCACAAAAACAAATGTAACCATAAAATTTTAGAGGAGGCACTTATTCGGCCAATTTCTTTATTGCAAACAATTATGCTTTGTCCAAGGAGTCAGATGAGCACGAAATATTTCAAATGTCATTTTTGTCGAACCTTTTTATCATCTGTGAAATTTCAAACGATTTCAGAATGACTGTGTTACAGTTATTGTTTGCCACAGATTGCAGAGCAATGATTGTTACAGTAATCGAACTGACTATCCCCATAAGTTTATCATTGAAAAGCTCTCTTTGGGTGTTAGTTGTGCCCAAGAATCCATCGTTCTGTTTTGCAGTTTAGATTTCGTCACTTCAAAGACAGACGGAGTAGTAATGCATTGCAGAACAATAAAGTGACAGTTCCGTTTATTCCAACTCCGATGTACAGTATTCCAAGGTCCAAATGCTGATATGCTTGGCTCAGTTATACCAGAGAAATTGGTGAATTGGTGAAACCCCTCTTTCAACAAACTAGATAAGCAACGGTTTTAGAACATAACATCACCACACGCATTCAGAGCAATGAGGCACCATAGATCATTTTCTGCAATGACATGACCGAGAGTCGCAATAAAGATTGTTACTTTTTAAGGCCCTGGTGGTATCTACTTTTCTCAAGGAATCTAGAATGACCAGATCCTACAGAATCCAAGCTATTTTTGAAAAAAAAGTCATACAGCTTTTGATATTTTTCATTTTTTTTTGTTGAGTTGGTTTTTCACGGGCTTTTCTAATCGCTACAGGGAATGTAATCCCCAGTACTATTAGAATGAAAGGTTATAATTCGTCTATTTATTACCTTTCAATCTTTATATATGTCAAATTAGTTATACAAATCCTCCCTTCCAACCATTTTGCTGCAAAACAGTTTGTCTTTAACAATTCATGGCATTGGAAGTAATACAATCGGAGGGCTCTTAAACCAATGATCGATGATTGGAAGTTTCACTGACACTATTGATGCTTACATTTTCACTTTTCATTTTTCAACGCACTTGCTCAGTGACATGTTTGCAAAGTGAAAATGTAAGCATCAATAGTGTCAGTGAAACTTCCAATCATCGATCATTGGTTTAAGAGCCCTCCGATTGTATTACTTTCAATGCTGATTTGCTGCTGATGCTATGTGGTTCAAGAAAATGAGAGTAACGTCTTTTATTTCAAGACGGCTAATGAACTGACCCCTCGGTGGATAACGCCCGAGTGTGTCTTTGCCGGATAATCCGGGCTCTGGATTAGCCCACCTAGCCATGAATAGCAGGTACATTTTTTGACGTCCAACCTCCCAGATCCTCCGTTTCCTCCAACCCTCTTGGATGCACAACCGTGAGCACGAGCTCAGCAATCCCCTGCCCCACCACCATCACCACAATAGAACTAAATTCACCACTGGTTGCCAGCGGTTGGTTGGCCAATGATGGAGTGGACGGTGAGTGGACCCAGTATGTACTACATGCAGGGAGATTAAAGCGCCCTCTTCGCTTACCTCACATGCCATTGCAATCCTCCCTGCCAACTTTCAACCGTTTTCAAACCAGTTGGTTTAAAGATCTAGAGGGGTGAAGAGATTGAAAAATGTACGTGAATTGCTATTGATAGGCCGATTCCCAAGTTCGTACCTTCCCTCGGTGGCAGGCGTTATTATTATAAGGAAAGCTCACTTAATCCTTAACGTTAAAGAGCCTGCTCGTGTCAATTCATCCCTCATCATCGGAACTGCAGCAAAAAGCGGAACTCTCGAGCGAACAAGAGGGTTCAAGGGGTGGAAAGAAATTCTGAAACAGCTGTGAGATGTCTTGAAGACGGGGAACTGCATTGTTTCGGGCCAAATTGAAACCCTATTCCTTGAAAGTGTGTATGTGTGTGTGTGTTTGCCCAAGACGCGCTTGAGCGTTTTTTCACCCCCATTCCTTTGAAGGAGAACGAACGAACGGGTGTTCGTATCATCTCTTGTGAGGGTGCGTTCACATGTGCGAGTTGCTTGGGGTGTGATATGGATGGGGAGAAATTCAAAGAGTGCACCACCGCCACCACATCTACTTCTACTACTACTTCCTGCCTTGTTCTCCACTTCAGGTGCAAATTCTACCCACCATCTCAGTCGTTCTTTAGAGATTAGCGAGGCCAAATCTCAGTGTGCCTTTTGAGAAAGTGATGTGTGCGTTTTGTTGAACGTATTTGACACTCGAAAAGCGGTGTTTGATTTTGGTGACCAACCGTCTTGAACTGTGAGTGTCAATTGAAGATCATTGCAACATGCCATCTCCGGGTAAGTGGGTCCATCCTGTCCATCCAGGACATGGTCGAATGATGATGTGTGCTTTGTCACCTGTTCCAATTCTGCACTCTGATGGATGAATTGATTGATTGCTACCTGGTTGGACAAGAAAAGACACGACATGAGCTACTCTCCCTTAGATAGAATCACACATTCTGCTTGGTCTGGACTGGACAAGAAAAGAAGGTGGATGGAAGAAGATCTCTTCATTGTATCTTCCAAGAGAACAAATCAATCTCCAAATCCCCCAGTCTGAGTTGGTCTCTTTAAAATAGGAGCCGAGGACCAAAATGGGCAGTCACTTGATAGGATCAATCCAACCCATAACCTCAACATGCATCTTACGTACTTACATACCATAGTATGGGGTTCTTAATCTTCTGATCTGGTTGATTAATAGAATAAGCCCCTACATGCCATCTTCAATTCAGGGATTTGCTCGTTGGATAGCGAGCCGAACTTGCTTAAGAGCTTCCCCTCCGCTGAAGGAAACCCTCGATCTCTAATTGCGTTATCCTCGATCCTACGACAACATAGAGTCTTTCTTTTTTTACTTGACGTTCCCGATATTTGTTGTCCATTAACACTTCCAAACCGCCGAAGCTTTTGATGAGGTTGTGCGTGCGAATGTGTTTGGCGTCGTGATTGTGGTCAAGCTTTCCTGTGCTTGTGGTGAGATGGGTACTTGTAGATTTCGAAAGAGACCCCATAAAACCCGAAGTTTCACGATTGTCAGTATCCATCGTCAACAGTCTTCAATACTTACTTCTCTTACTGTCATAAGACAGTCTTCCCTTGCTTCGGGGCCACGAGGATTGAGCACTCTCAGTTCAACAACACATGGCCCTTAAATTCTTTTTGATTACCTTTTGGTAAATTTACTACTATCTGGTCCGACAAGATCCTTCGGCCTAAATGGCTCTTTGAGGAGGCGTGGTTTTTTTCTTCTTTTCATTCTTTGGCTCGCAATTACTGGGTCAAATGCAATGGATGCTAAGGTGCTAAGGTGCCGTAAAAGGAAACATCTGGTCGAATGGTGATGCTGTCAAAATGTTTCTCAGGCGCTAATGGGGTTTCTATGCCAAATCGATATCTCAATGCTACTTCCTTTTGGGAGTGAAATGAAACATGATAGAATCCGATTTTCAATGCCACAGGACTCCTCTGTGCCAAATGACCTTAACGTCGGCTTAGCAGATGATTATTCAAAAAGACCATCTCATTCCTTTTTCAAGGGACAGCATCCAAATTTTGAACGTTGTCCAATTTCTGAAGTTCAAGGAGCTATTTCTGTCAATTAGTGAAAATATCGGTAGAATCAAATGCCTTCACTAATCACTGACATTTCCATATTAGTTGGATGAAACTATTCAATTCGATCTGAAAAAGATTCCATATTTTGATTTTGCACTGCATTTGTTATCAAGGACAAGATACGAGTTCATCCGTGGCTTGTGCATATGTCGATGGGGATGACAAGAGAGAACATCGTTTATGCAAACGTTTGCACAAGGGTTAAGATTCCGACAGGCATTGAGAATCACACATACTTTGCGATGACGAAGACTCCCACAATAAAAGAGGAAATAATGAGGATGAGAACCAAGAGATGTATTTGTTGTGGGGTGGTTTGGTGCCGCTGGACGGATTTGAGGGTTGATGGCTTGGTCGATCGTTTGGTTGGATCCTTGTCTGGTGAGAATGACAATCGCGAATCTTATGATGATTGCTCTTGACGTGAGGTTTGAGATGAACGCCAAACTTGAAGCCCTTGTTGCGGAGTCTGACAAGGAGCCGGCCTCTCGCCTTAGCCATCGCTGGACGGTGATTTGTTTCCTCGTTTCATTAATAGTGGCCCTTGAGTGAAAGATCTTTTGTGGGAGATTCGTTCCGGCCAGGCAAGTCCGTACCCTGTTGTGCTCTACCGGGAAGTCTGAGGAATACTCGAGTGTGGACTGCTAGCCATTTCTCACTGGTCTGGCTGAAACGTTCGGCCGAGACTCTCTTTTTACCTCTTGAATTGCCCATTCATGTCTCCACGAAGAAGGTCAACATGATATATTTTCATTCCAAAAGGCAGAGTTTTCCTTTCATCTTTGCCTATGAAGGGAATTTTAAGACCACTTGTGTGAAAGAATTACGCAAGAGAACGACGACGACGACGACGACGAGGATCAGGATCAGGATGATGACGATGAAGATGAAGAAGGCGAAGGCGATATTGGTGGTGCTGGTCGTGGCAGTTATGATGATGATTTCGTTGGTGGATGGTTGCTCGCAAAGAGTCTTTTCATCGTTTTTATAGTCTCTACCTTGATCTGGTTGAATGATCAGAGTGAATGTCATTTCATTTTGACTCTGGTTTCTTTGCACTCAGAGATTTGTGCCCAGATTGGTGGAGAATCTTGCACGTCAAATCTCATTCGGTCTTACAGGTGATTGGCCAAAGATGGATGGTACAGTCAATGTATTCACCCACTTCGTCAGTTTTTACGTTGAGAACGGGAACGAACTAGCTTGATTTTTCTCCATTTGGATTTTTTCGGCCATGATTTTCTCCCTCTCGAGAAGAAAAACATCCCCTGCGCACCTTCTGAACTTAATGCAGCAATTGAAATGCTTGGAAGGCTGCTCCTCAAGTCGTGTTCGATGCATCAGACCCCGAGCAAATGGAGATCTTCACTTCATTTGAGTCGTTTCAGTTGTACATGCACATAGTGGAAAAACAACACCCGTTACACACATACGTACTCTAAATAAAAACTACATACGTTGAGTTGAGTCCAGATGGAGTCTACATAACATGGCGGCATCCTTGAGTTGTTGCCTTGAATTGATCAGATGTTCGATTCGTGACGCTTTCCAAGAAATGACAACTTGATTTGTGGTCAGTTCTCGTTTTCACGGGGCAAGAAATAAGGTACAAAAACGGCTAAATCCCATTCCCCGTTCCACTCCTTTTCATTACCGACTCATTTGAGCATTTTGAAGGCTACCTGCATCTCAAGAAACTTCTTTCATTTCTTCTTTTTTCATTCTCTATCGCTCTTTCTTTTGTAATGTGCAATGCTGATTGTTCCTTTCTTCTCAGACTCGAAATACTTTGGTAAAGATCATGACGATTGACAATTGTACATTTGATGAACAAAACCCAGATTACTTTAGGCCACTCTTTACTGGGTTGACGCCTTCGGGGGGCCCTATAGGGGCTCTTCTCTTACCTTGATTTCGAACCTTGAAATTGTCCCTTTTGTTTCGCTTCAATAAACGTTATTTCAGAGGGAGGAGCTTCTAGGCATCAAGTGAAATATGCCGATTCAAAGACGCCATCTCTCACTGACGTTCAAACCTCCTCGATCCTAATTCTAGCGTATTCAAAATGTGTTTTCCATTCTTTATCACATTGGCGAGACATGGAAATAGCGGTTAATGATCCCAAAAAGGATTTCGCACTCCCCGTCAACCCAATCATCTTGGAATGAAGAGTCTATGGCATCCAAGACGTTTTGAAACCCCTGAATTGCATTGACGTTTGGTAGAGCTCATTTGGTTCAATTGAACGGGGTTCACTTGAAGGTGAAGAGGTGTTAGATTTGATCTTGATGATGATGATGAGGGCCACGATTGGAGTCAAGTCGGATGTCAAGGACTTTTGCACTCGACCAAAGCTCATATCAGAGTCTGACTCCAGAAAAGGATGATGATGGTAACTGGTATCTTAAAAAGGATCCTCTTCATCGGCGAACACTCACGTGGCTATCGCTCACTCCATTCATTTTGAACTCAAATTGCCTTCTTTGGAGACTTGGGTTGTCGGTAATGTCTCCTTGGCGGGAAAATTGCCCATTGTTCCCCATACATCCTCACGAAAACGGATGGGAAACCGACAAAATGTGTTATTGCTGTCCTTCAGTGCTCGTCCCAAAAATGGAGTTCGGGAGGAGTAGAACGATGTGCAAGATTTCTTGCGAACACTTCATCATCATCAGCAGCAGGACCAAGCAAGTCCATAGAAAGGACCCCACGCAGACTGTGAATATCTGCACTCGAATTTGCATTGCTAGGGCAAGGGACAATATGGACTTCTTAAGTTTGGGCATCTGATTGTTATTGAATTACTGGGCAAAATCAATCTGGATCCTCATATGGCATGATTCAGTTTCATGATCTACTGGACGAATTATTTCACTCCTCTCACTTTTTGCAACGATGAGCTTGGCAGATTACTGATTGAAAATGGTCCTCAATTCAGTTTGAGGACCTCTACGAACTTTCTTATCATCTCTGACATGCTTCACGGTCCATGGTCTTCATTCTAATGAAGACCTCGTGCTCCGACCACCATGAGAAGAGACACAGAGACTAGATAGAGACTTACTCAAGTCATTCAGACAACGCGGTTACGTTTGGTTGAGTGGTTAGGTGGACGAAACAAAAGGCACACACATTCCATGTTTTTCCCTTCCTTTTCCATTTTAGGCCCGTTATTGAGGAAGCCGAATCTTACACCGAAGCCGGATTTACCGCAAAAGCCAAATGCGACAACCGTCTTGAAGGCCAATAACGCTAAGCTGACCAAAAGTGTTCAAGTCTCCAACCAGTTGAATAGCCATCATACTGATTCTGCTAATGAACAATCAAAACTTATGAACAGACCGAAAGAGATCCTGACATCGGGCGGCTTGAATAAGTCGATGACGAAAAGTCTGGAAGCTCAAGCACCCAAACTTCTCGGCAAGAGCGATCGAAGGTAAGCCATCATCGTCTTTGAACCTTCATTAGCTTCACATGGAAACCATTTATTTCCATTCATTGGGCTGGGGCCTGGAAATCGTTTGGGTCCTTGGTCGGTACATGTAGCACATGCTTGCATGTACCATACCTACAATCCCAAAGTATGGCTAATGCGTTGAAGTCATGGCATGCTGAAGATGGCTCATAAATTCCGAATGACCCGAAATATTTCCGGGGGTAGGAATTTTCTCGTTAGAACTTACGACCAACCGAAAGTGGTACAAACCTCGGTTCATGGAAGTTCTTAAGTAAGTAATTATCCAACAAAACAAGCAAGCCCAGATTCCAACCACAAGTTTCAATTTGGCTAAACACTTCCTAGACTCCATAAAAGGAATACCCCATCTACGGGTGTGTACTTTGTATGCAATGTTGGTATACGGGGATTTGTGAGCTAATACGCGTGTAGTTTTAACTAATCGGACGTAGATTCAGTCACATTGTCCAATCGTTGGCGTCGTGAAACAGTTGTTGGAATATGAATGCCCTTTTTGCTTTGTGCTGTGTTCAGTATGTTTTAGTATGCATGTATGTGCGTGGATGTGCCCCAAAGGCTACGAAATTCAAAGTTGGCCGTGGTAATGTAATGAAAAGTCACATGCATTACATACAGGAGGAGAAGTTATAAAAAATGTGATCTCACTGGTCTTGCTCGTTCTCTGAGCCAGAAGAGTCTACTTTCACTCAATCTGTCAGTGTTCGAAATCCTCAATTTTCTGGTCATTCAATACTTTTTACTTTTTTCCCATTGTGCCCAAGGCAAGGTAGCAGTCGGTACTGGACGAGGGATGGACTGGGTCCATCCACTCCAACGACCATTTCTCCATACAATCGAACTCGATGATGATCTTGAACGACAAAAGAATTTTCCATGACTATTACCGTCAATACGACGTGGACACCTGAAGCAAGCCGCCAATGGTTGGAGCACGAGACCTTAGTGGTTCGTTGGTTGGTTGGTTGGTTGGCTGGTTGGTCGCCGAGTTTTCTTTATAGCTTGCCAATCTAAAGTGTTTACCCGTTCGCCTCGGGACACCAATCTCTAATCGATGAACATGGATGGGAAATGGTTGGATATGTAAACATGGACCAAACACTGCTTGGCTCGGAAACTGGTGATGAAGCATTCCATGTCCTTTCGACCCATCCCAACATCGCAAGGAGATTGAATATTGAACGACGTTGTACGTGTACTTGGCCGGCTTGTTTAAACTTTGAATTAGCCCGACAGATTCCCTCCTCGTAATGGCTGGTGATGGATGAATCGGTCGTTCAATGAGCTAGCTATTGTCTCAAGAAGCGGATTACAAAACGCTCATCTGCACAGGTGGTGGCGAGATTCTTTCTTTAGTGCTAAGCTTTTGAGCCGCTAGCTTTGGCGGTTCTTTTCTCTGGGAAGAGGTTGACACGTTCAAGGTTGATCCACTCATGCATCGGAGTTGATACTTTCCTTCGGTGTCAGACTCTTATCGAAGAACAACTGATCCAGCGGCTTGAAATTGATATGCAAAGAAGATTTCCCTTTGTCTTCTCCTTTATGCGAGCAAACAGAGGATTGGTTGGTTGGTTAGTTGGCTGGGTGATGGCTCAGTCCAATTTCAAGGGTGATAGGGTGATTTCAGAGCCCTAAAAGGAATTTCAATTTCCCCAGTTGACATTGAAAGCCGTCGTTCTGGCCAAATCCGTGATATTCGTGGAGATAGCAGTGCTCAAAAGAAAGGGTCTGTGGAAATGCACGGACCTCTTGAACTATTTCCGAGATGAGAAATGATCAATCTCAAGAAGCATGTCTTGTACTTACGTAGATGGATCAAGCAATGGCCATTTCAAATTCTACCCACACCATCTTCCCCATCATTTTCTGGGGGTGGCACTGGACCTGATTTGCATTTTGAGAGCATATCCATCATATCAGCTCGATTTGAAAGGTCTCGATGCTTCACTTGGAATCACTTGTATTCAGCATACTGTACATTCGTCGGTAGGAGCATGCATGCATGGTTGGCATTTGTGCGAACACCACAAGAAGTTGGGACTGTTCGTCGTTGCCGTAGTGCCTTGAACGCACCTTAAAGGATGTGCAGGAGAAGATAACCAGTTGGCAAATTGGGACACCATTCAACCACTTTTTTGCAAGCTCATGTCCATTTAAGGATCGACCATTAGTTGCAAAAAACTATGATCATACGCAATGTCCCTCTTCCTAAATCCTGCTTCTTACGAACACCACTTTTCTTGCCTGGGCAATTGATTCCGAGAGTGAGTCAGCTATTGGATAATACGTTTGATTAAATTAGAGAAAGGTGGAAAGAGCTTTGATTGTTGCCATTTGATTGCGTTTCATTTCACGGAAACAATAAACGCTGCCACAAATGGATAGAATTGAACTTGCATCAATAAAAAAATTCTACAGCGGAAGTCTATTTACAGTCCTAAAGCTACTGGCACCACGTTGAATGAAGGTGGTAGCGCGATTGGGTAATCGATTTCTGCTCACTTGTGAAATCATCTGGGTCGCACCCTTCGAGGCGAAATTTTCCAAACACCCAAATTTGGGAAGGCAATTCATCGTAAATCAATGAATGTTAGTCAATCAGGATACGGTCCAGCCTTTAGACTGACGCAACAAGACCGATTGACCCTGATCCTCCCGTCCCAATTCTGGGAGGAGAGAATTTCCATTGGACGTTCAATTCTGGGTGGTACGTAATGATGGTCGCAAGTGGCCATCTCTTCAGCTAAAAACAGGCATACAAATCAGAGAAGCCCTGACCCTGCGTCATACATACATCTATCCATTTATAAACTGTCGAATCGTGACGCTTTTCTAATGGACCCGGTTTAAACCAAGCGAGCATCCCTCCGAATTTGACTGGTTACATGTGACAACTGACAAGGTGCACAATGCGCCGCATTTCCTCGATTACTGACGATTGCGGTTCTTTCACACCGGGGTCCCTGCTCAAGCTTGGGCGAAGTGCACTTTTTCCAATTGTAATTAAATCTAGAGAAACGGCTTGTTTTTTGAAACTTTGAAAATAACCAATGGGCCCTCGAGCCAGCAAGCCGAAGAATTGCATTTAACTTCACGACAATTTTTCTCGTACCGGATACGACAGAGACTTGGCACAAATATGGACTCTGAACGGTACATCTAACATGTAGTTATACTGTACCCATACCTGGTTTCTAAACAGAGCATTAATTTTTGTTCCATGTCGGTGATCATGAGCGAAATAATCTGTTGTTATTATGTACCGTAACCAAGATCACCGCCGTTTGTTGGGTGGCTTGCCTTTGTGGTGTTGTTCTACGTAGTGAACGAGCACAAATGCCGTTGTGGTCATCAGATAGCATTCAGGCCATCTACGCAGTACGTCGTTCATCAACGCTGAATTTGGAGAGAATCCCATTCATAATAATCCAGTTCAGCTTTATTTTTTTACCATTGGTTTTTATTGCCGCAGTCAAGCAGGCACGGACTAAATTGAGAGTCGATTGAGTAATTTTCACCATGATTGTCCTCCAAGCCAGTAGGCACATGCAATGTGCACGATGAAAGATGGAGCAATTGCGTATACACAGTGGAAGTAGATCACTTATAGATGATCGTTCAGAGTCAGCACGGCGTTCCCGGGTTTCATCCGTGGAGGTTCCTTGTGACAGATATTTTTTTAGAGCCTGATCAATGGAGTGCTATTTGCAGCTAGTCTCGCTGATTGCAACAGATGGGTGGACAAAAAAGTAAATCCACAGTTGGACAAGCCAACGCGCTGGATTACATCGGTTGGATCTACTAATAACTTTTTTTCTTCCCTCTGGTCAATCGACAAATTTTGATATGCACGACTTCGATCTAGGTTGCATCACTAGACCAGCTGGAAATTAATCGTTCGCTCGTTCATTCGTTCATTCATTTATTCATTCATTCATTCCGATAGTTCAAATAATATAAGTCTGATCGTGCATCACAGGCTTTCAACTGGCTTCATTAGGAGCCGTGAGAAATGTGAAACGGGAAGTGGGGGCAAATGATCTTCTTTTCTTATGATCACCTTCAACGAGTTGAATGATGCGATGATGCCGGATAACAAGCGATGACATTGCAATTCGTGAGACATGCTTCCTGCGGACGATGACCATTTCAACCGTAAGAACAGACACTTATGAACGCCTACAGTACTATGCCAAGTGTTGTACGTGGGGATAGGAGAGTGTGGTGCATTCGTGACACAATGATGAGTTCAATTCTCGATCCATCCTCACTCACTTCAAAACCTGCTCAACTTTACAAGAAGCTTTAATGAGGAATCTTGTCCCTGTCCGGCCTCGGGCAAATTTCTTCTATCCCGCTTGTTTTCTCGTGGTGGTTGGTTCTTTGAACTTGGCAGATATGCTTGCTTGGCTTCATGCCTTTCTCCATGCCTCCTTGATTATTTATGCTTCGTGTTTGTTTTACACCTCATCTCTAAACTGGCACGCAAATATGCTCGCAAGAAGCACGTACAAGTACAAAGTGCAGATTCACTCTCTACGGGCTGCAGTATGGGAATACTGAGGAACTGGATGGAAATAGTTAACCATGTTAATAGGCTGAAAGGGGGAAAGGCAACTGAGCAGGGCTGGATGAGGGCATCGCAATTAGATCTGCCTTGGAGGGGCCAGGTTTGACTTTATTTATTAGTGTCACAGTGGGGGTTATCTACTTTCACTGTCTCGTTCTTTGTGTATGCTAAAAGAGCCCTGTTTGGAATAATTCGTATTCAGCTTGGCAATTGATAACAACCCAGGTGGTTGGAGTGGCATTTTCTTGCGGCTTTGATCACTATCCAAGTCTTGAAGTCGTATGAGGTAAATGTATGCGATATTACTTCCGTGGGAAAGAAGTGCTTTAGCAATGGATTGCACGTCGTTAATCGATATTCAAGGTCGAGTTCGTGCAATCATAAGGTTCAATTCATGTTTTTTTTCAAATGCATATATGCCTTCTCATAACTTTTAGATTACAAGTGTGCCACAAAGCATTGAATAATGAATAAATGAATAGTGCCTTCAATCCAAAGTAAACAGGATTGCCTCCTCACAATGATATTAGTTGCTACACCGGAAGAGTTGACCCAAAGATTGACTTTTCTTATCACAATCACATTCATTTGCAAAATGCAATTTGATGTTCGATGACGATGTCTCAAGATTTGAGGATGTGGCAACTTTATATTGGCTGATAGTTAAAATCCAGCCATCCACACTGCACAACATGTGTTTAGCAAACGAACGATATCCTGCCTCCCATTTTAATGTACCTATTTACTGTGTGTTAGTAGTGCTCGATGTGATTAATCCTCGTTTTTGCATACATTTAGTTTTCAAATTGCTTTCCTCCAGGAGTTCCAGCTCCCTCTGAAAAAACATCGGGACAGTCTAATGGCAGGAAAAGTTTCTCTCCAAAACTATATTCAAATCATCAGTCCTAATTTAATTACATCCAAATCAAGATACCTTTTTGCCTCATGGGTCCAATGCCCGCGGGGGTCTCGCCTAGTTTTTGCTGAACATCAAATATCCCTCGCCCTCTTTTGTACATGGTTTCAATAGCTCTCAACTCTCTCTGAGAGTGGTGTTCGTTCCACGTTTTGGTCACCACCCCTGAAGTACCCAGTTTTTTTGTGCCGTGTGTGAAGAGTGAAGCTAAATTGAATTTGATTAGGCCATATATCTATTCATTGATCCTTTCTTCTCTCTTTTATTGCTCTTCGAAGGACTGTTCGACTTTAGGGAAATGAGAGATGGACACTTCCATTTGGCATCTCTCTACCTTTCATCGTTCAAGTACCAAGGCAATTTAAAATGCTCTGAACTCTGAAGCGTCAGTGACTTAAATGCGCCCTGTAAATTCCTCAGATTCCGTTGCTTCTCGAATCTTGAGGCGAGCTCATTCGAATGTAGGTCCCGATTTGTTGCTTGGGGTATAAGGAAGGCACGCTGTACTCATAGTTGAATCGAGGTATGACTCATTCCTCGGGGGTCTTTTCCATCCCGATGGGTTGCTTAGTCGTTATCGGCCTGACTGGTTGGCTCCATCCATTCCATACACGTAGATTATCTCAACGGACATTTTCAGAAAATGGATGCTGATGTTGAATTGGATGTGTTGCCTGGCTCGTCGTGGATCGTGATTTCAACCGAGTTTACCGAGACCGAGGCAAGATGAAAAGGGCTTCCGTCCGAGTTGAAACGCGTTGAAACACGTTGAAACACGGAACACGGAGTCTTAATGGGGGCAAAGTGATAGGGATAGAAGGCTTAAAGATGAGATCGATTGAATATTCCTTAAGCATATGTGACAAGTGAGACTGGCGAACGGGAAGACGGCAAGGACTCGGATCTTTTTTGTGTGTTTCGAGCTCCATGCATATTGCATACTACATCGCAATGGTCCTGGGGTTCGTAATTTGTGCCAAGCCTTTGCTTGTTTATTTGCATTTAGACTCACGAGACCCCCTGATGATTTTTTCCATTCCATTTCCATTGAGTGAGGCATCATGATGGGATTCACTCAGACACAAAAGTTCAATTTTAATTGATCTCTTTGCTTGGATTTGCCCCCTAAGCGTCATTCGAATACCGTTCTTCATATTGGATTGGGATCAGTCACAAGTGTCGTTACCGAATCGAGTCGAATCAGTGGGGCCCATCTGGTTGAGCTTGGGATGCCTGACTCATCTGATTAGGTGGACTGAATGCATTAGAACTGAACACACGGCGGAGAAGATGCGTCAATTGTACGTATTGTCAATGTGGTTTTGTTTGACGGACTCTGGCGCCAATTCTCGACACCCAACGTCAACGTTGACGCACAAATTCCGATGTTATCAGATACCAAGATCTCTTGCATGAGAAGGTGAGAGAGCCCCTCCGTGCTTTGATCTCTGTCAAAGATGCGGCCCACAATGACACTCCACAAATTGGCTATTTGAGGATGACAATGACAACATTGGCTGACATTTTAGTTCACCATAAAGTATGAACGGTTCAAGAACTCTCATCGGAAACTGGAAAATGTTCCGAAGATTAATCACGCTCACGGAACCTCGATTTCCAGTTTCAAAGTTCATCTCAGAATGATCAAGTGAGGAGTAATCAATCAAACTGCATGTGCCAGTTTCGAGACAGATCGTTTTTCATCACATATTGGCAACGTATGGCTGAGTGCAAATTTTTGATTGGATGCCAAGATGCTCATGAGCTGGACAGAAGGTTGCCTTGAACATTTGAACTTCCACATTGATGGCGTCATTGATAGCGAAGATAGGGGGCCAAATTCCAATTAGAACCATGGCAATTTCAGAATGCTCTAAAGATTTGGCCAGTCCTCGCCAAACGATAATGAGGAGCCGGGAGCTTCTCTTACAGATTCAAAGCAACTTCCAACCATATCCAGGTGTTAATGAATATATATGGGCATATTTCAATCATTAATCACTCTGGTCTTATTGCTCCGAGAAGACTCTAATGAAAACATACACGCCGAATT
Source organism: Tigriopus californicus (assembly GCF_007210705.1). Classification (NCBI taxonomy): domain Eukaryota; kingdom Metazoa; phylum Arthropoda; class Copepoda; order Harpacticoida; family Harpacticidae; genus Tigriopus; species Tigriopus californicus. The sequence goes on from NC_081448.1 coordinate 5,631,309, forward strand.
GTTATTCTTGCATAAAAGAGACTCCTTTTACGAGCCTGCAAAGCGGTCAAATAGACCGGATAGTGGGCGCAATCTAATCAATACAGAGTCCCATAATGACAAAAGCGACCTATCATCGACAATTGATCTCGTTATGTTGCATGCATGGTCTCCGTCGAGATTGAATTTGGGATTAGCCTGGCCGGAAGGCGGAAGTGCTAATTCGCTATAGATTGACACAAGAAGCTTTGCATGCTATTGAGAGGCACCTAATTTCGAGAATCCCAAGCACTGAAGCACCTAGAATACCCCAAAGAAAGAAGTGGCTCATTATTCTATTGGCTGGGCGTCTAACCTATCACGTTTCCAGACATGCATGTGTCTCCATCTGAGCTGGAATTTCCTAGATTACTTACTCAGTTCCGTTGTTCGTGCAAAAGTCGGGTGGAATGGAGAGATAAGAACCAGAGCGGCCCTAATGTGCCAAAATGAGTTTTTTCGGTCTTAAAACATGCATTTACCAGAGGAAACCATTGCTTTGTACGTGGTTGAGATAATACTAATTCGAAGCATTACTTCTATCTCAATCTTCAATCCGGAACGTCTCAACGGTTTGGTCTCGTCTCTCAGTGGTAATGGTGTCCAATCAATTTGGCACATTTTCCATCCTTTCCATAATCGGGAGAATCCACTCAAGAAGATGTGTTTTCACTCGAACGATGGCCAATTTGTCATGTTCTCAGCCTATACATGAGCGGCGTGAAGATCACCGAGTCAGGATCGCCTAGAGCCATATTGAAATTTCTTTCCCATTTGCCCGAGAAAGTCGTGTGGATTTACCCCTTAAGTCATGTAATTTCTCTTTTATATTCCTTGGCCTTGGAGCGTTCCCAGTGTTTATCTTCCACGCCGATATTGGATTAGTATGAATCCAATCTGCGATTGTGTTGCAGGTTTTTGGTTCATTCATGAATGGACAAAACGACGCCGCAAAATGATTACGCCTGACCACCGAGACCGACATAGTTTTAGTCTGGTCGCTCGACCAGAAAGTTTTCTTAGAATCCATTGGGCACATACCAGGTACTCGTTCATGAAGGCATCTTAATTGGCGGAGTTTTCGCAATCGATCATCGTAATGATGTAGGTATCAGGAAGCATTCGTTCATTGAGCTATCAAACCACCTGAACCTACAAAAGCTTGTCTTTGTGATCCAAGTCCTTTGTCTCACTTTCATATCAAATCAAGAGAGCTAATCCAAGAGAACAGATGTCTTTTTATCCCGAGAGCAAACAACAAGGAAGGCATTGAAGCGAGGTTGGGTGAATCTATAGAAAAGATTCCCGGACATTGATAACCTAAAGATGCGAGACGATATCCAACTTTATGAGCTTCTTGCCAGGTTTTAGACCTCTAGGCCAAACGGATGTGTTTGATGCCAGATTTGGGAGTTCACCCAAAAGAGTCTAACTTCAATCATCCGGTGCGAAGTTTGGCGTCAAAATGATAATCCTTTGTCAGATTTGGTCGACTAATGTTGATATGAGCAAACATTCAAATCATTCAATCATGATGCCCCTCTCTGTTTACGAGAATGAGTGACTGATTACGTATGAGAATTCAAATTTTGATTTAGGGCGTTGCCCTGCCAAACGCTCTCGACACACACCAATGGTGAACATTATGATTTGCTAATTTAGAATTTTCAAGCATATCTCGTTGTTTTGTAATGTCCAGCCCCTACCCAATAGGATTCAAGTTTGCAAATGATCCAAGAGAAAAAATGTTCCCAAAGTGGATTATGGTCCCATGCTGCAGACATCGTCTTTCTTTGACCTTCCCGAAAACTTGAGGGCACAATCGCTCTGAAACGAGGTCCGCTGGCAATTTTCGTCATTTCCGCCTTGAAAATTCGCCTCCATCTTCAAAACCATTGGCCCATCCTCTAAGTGTACTCTTTCTCCTGAGAATCAGTTTAACAACATTCGACTTTAAAAATGAGAGTTCTATCGAGTTATTACTCCATCTAGACTCGGTTCTTTTTTCCCCGAGACATGTCAATGCAGTCATTCATCACAAGTAACCACAGTGCTCCAAGGTGTAATTTGGAATGAACCGAACGACCTGGACCCTCGAGTTTCATTCAACAACTCGACTGAATTACATCCACTCAATGTAGCGCATAAATTGGAGCCAGGCTGAGGCAACGTAGGTACATAAAGCAGTACGCACTGCTTGGGTGCTACTACGACACAAGTTCATATGGAGACTTTTTCTCCTTCTCAATGTGCTCTGGTTATGACCAGGTTTCGCTACCATTGTTTCTAGAGTACTGAACACAGTAGCATTCATCTGAAAGAAAATGTTGCCCTCTTGTTTTGAGAGATCTTCAACTCGAATATGAGAGAATCTTGCACCTAGTCTTATTATCTTCATTGTTCACGCAGAATTTTTCTTTACCAGGCACTAAACTAACTAGTCTGAGTTGACATGCTTTGCCATTAGATGGTTCATTGTCGGTGAATATCGCGTGAAAGAGTCCCTCGTAAAGACTTTGTTGACACCGAATCGAGACAGACCAAGTGAAAGCTTGTGTGGCACGTACTATATTTACCTACATGGCACATGCATTTGTTCCCTGTTCCAACAAATATACCGCCCTATTTAATTCTTGCTCCCCTCTCTTTGTGTACCGGCGTTTTTTGGTCCTGTTAAAAAATGACGAAATCAGTTCAGTTCACCACGTGTCAATAGCCATTTACCCTGGGGTGAAGCTTGTTTGGATAATGGAGACAATAAATATGGATGGCTGGTCCATGTTTGCCGACAAGTGCTTGTCCCCTTATGGGGACACCAGGTAACAGCCAGCCAAGGGCTTTTATTGGTTGTTTGTACAGGGACCATACCTGAGATGGAAGAGATTCACAGAATTATAATAATCTGTGTGCTTCGTTGATCGCTTCCTCTTGCCCCTAATTTCAAGATAACTTCAAAGATGATCAATGATTGCGATCGAAGGACGGCTGGAGTGAAATATGATTATTCCCGTGGTCGTCAACATTCCCTCCCGGCCGATTTTCATTCAGCAACCAGTAACCACCCTGCTTTCTTATCGCCTTCTCACTCACTCACTCACTCACCACAATTATTTCTCGCATGGCTGCTTATCTCCGCTTGGCTTTACTCATGGTGTTGTCTCTTCATGATCATCAATGTGAATTGTTGCTCTAGTACGGCCAAGTGTACCTTGTACGTAGTTGGAACAGAGGAACTAAAGCAATCCTCCATCCACTAACTTGACTAACTTGAGTCACTTCCACCCTCTCACCAAATGCACTCGAGTTGTTGGCCTCTCGGTATGTACGTACGTAGTAGAGCCACAGGCAACTCGACTTCACTATCCGATTGTGTCGTACTCGCACATGATAGTAAGCAGTAGATAACTTGTTGTAGGAGAACCATTGTCTGTGGTCTCATTTCCTGTCACAAAACTCTACGATGCCGTGCTTTCCCTATTAAGCTAGAATGACGCGCCCTTCACATTTGCACACTTGTTTGTCTGGTTGACCTGATTTGCTCTCGATGGCCCAAATTTTTGGTGACCCAAGTTCAAAGCGTCTTTTTCTTTTTGTCGAAAGCCGGCTTGTTACCTCTTCATTGGTTGAACTGTACGTAAGTGTTTTAGGGCGGATAATTAGCTGGATTATTTTCTCAACTATCCATGCAACGTTAGTGCCTTGCCTTCAAACATTGGTAACCTCGTCTCTAATGGAGCAGTTGTTTTCACTCCAGTTTCCTCTGACATATGACAGACGAGATATTGATGATGGCGACAGCGATGAACCCTGTTGAGATCACAGGATCCACCCTGCTCCTCACCCGCCCAGAATGAGGGTGTTAGAATGCCACAGTATGCAGTAAAAGTCCTCACAGCTGCAAAATTCGAACTTCAGCTCTCATTAGGATCTAGTTGGAGGCCAGAGAGCGACAGACCAGGTCCGAAAACAACAACTTGAGCCGCGTTTAGAACAACAGCTCAACGAACGACGACTCTCATGTTTGAAGTCCATCTTGCTTTGGGAATACAAAGTGTTCATTGCTCATGGTCGTCATCAAGGGGTGGCCAAGCAGCGACCCGTAAAGCAAACAAAACCGTAGTTAGTCGTGAAGTGCGATCGAGTTTGGCTTTAGGCTCCCGTAATGATGACGGACGGAGAAGACGGAGTAGACGGAGGAGGCGAGGTTCGTTGAAAACACTCGTTTTCCCTGGGTTTTCTCATGAGGTGATTTCTCAGTTGGAAGTCTCTTGGTATGTGTGTTGTTTGTTCTGGCATGTCGACGAGTGCACCATTCGGGTGGGATCTGTAATCAAGGCTTGAATGACAGACGAGTGAGTGAATGCCACAAGCCTTTTTCTGTATCGTGCCAAAGCCGTCCCATCTGAGAAGAAAGCGGCGGGAGTGAATGAAAAGAAATAAGGTCTTGTGGTGTCTGCGTGCTCACAATGCAGTGAAGGTGTCCATCAATCGTAGGAAGTTATATCCGTCCAGAATTCAGACTTCTTCTTCAAGCTTTGCTTGATCATCACATTCATCAATTCGCCCATCGACAGAGGCACACAAGGATCACCCAAGTGAAACACTTGTCCAAACACTCCAGCCAAGTCCGGACAGGCGAATGAAAGCGATCATTCTCTGTTGGATCAAGATAAATTAATCGGACCGTCACTGTTCCAACGCGGCTAGACCGATACTATTTGACGCCTCTTTTTATGGACGTGATATAAAAAGTGCGAGCTGGCGCTTAGAAGATACTGAATGAGGGTGGTCTTTGTTAGCGAGATCATATTCGTGTTTATCCATGAGAGGGTTGGAAACTCTCCTCTGGAGCTTGAAGAAAGTGAAACAACCCAGATCTTAGGCGACAGAGAGAAAGAGGACGAGGTCGTTGAATCTTGCTCTCCTCCCCTTGGAATTGGCCATCTACGTATGTAAACGTCACAGTTCATGATTCCCCAAGTTTCAAATCGAGCTTGAGTTCCAGAGTCTAGTCTGGACTGAAGCGAGTCTTGTGGCATTTCCGCTAAACTCAGGATCAGACTAGTCATTTGAAATTCACCCGGGAAGAGAACGAAAGCACGAACGTTTTTTTTCCTCTTCGAGACCGACCATCGTCTTCAAACGAGGGGTTCGAACTTGGAATCAACGATTTTTGCCGGTGATGCTGTTTCACTTCAAAGCAGAAGAAGAGCAGGGTGGACCTAAGACTTATGCTAACGACATTCAGCAACGGATGTGAAAAAGACCAAAATTTGTGTGTTGTCATCGTAAATGGCGGTGTAGTATTGTTTAGCGTTCTCTTGTACGTACGAGACACACTTGAACATTCACGTACGTATATGGTGGAGGGAAGTCAAGAGATTCGGAGGCTGTTGGTAGTTGGCCATTGAAGAGGTGAATCTTCATAAAAACCCACAAGATTGCCTGTTCTGAATACCTGCTTGAGAAAGAGTTTTCGTCGTCTTGAGGTGATTCAAATGCTAGGCAATCTCGTGACGTTGGTCATAAAGCCATATCGTTGACCTGAATTTGCCTCCTCATTCTTTGCCCACAATGCAATTCGATCTCTTTTCCATGACTCCCTGGCAGAACCCAAGTAATACGGCCAATGTTCTCTGTATGTGTGTGTGTTCAACAATGTAATGTAAATACACCGACACAGTTCCCCTCAATACCGCATTACATTGTCAAATTTCCCCAGTATTGTGGAATCTACTGGCAAGGGTCCTTACAACACTCGGACAAAGGAGCGAATAGTGAGTAGCGAACCCCAAAGCGGAACATTAGAGCCGAGCAGGGTAAACGAACAGAACGAACGTGAAAGGAAATTTCCGGTGATTGTTCGAACCGCCAAAAAGTGATTTTTTTTGTGTGTGTGTATATTTTGATATCCTGAGCTTATGAAGTCCAGTGGAAATAGTGACTAGGCTCTTGATTGACATTGAGTTGGTTTACGAAGATTGTGGAGCCCTCAAGTCACGGGGAAGTCTAAGTTTCAACGGTCATTATAGACTGCATCACGAGCGCCGGAGACTTCAATCTACTCTACTATATCCAGCAACACCACCGTTGTCCGCCACCAATCCGGTACACCAAATCGGGGTTAGAGGAGTGTGATGGTGCACTCAATTCAGGTGTAGAGGGTACCCTTGTTCTTCGTGTCTCTCTGGCTGTGTCTCTCTAGAGAGTTTGAGTTGTCTGTGTGTGAGTCTCGTCTCTCTAGTGCGAGTTCAAGCCCCTTCAAGCGAGTTTGTGAGAGGTGGTGTTGGTGGTGTTGCAGTTGTTGAAGAAGAGGGACTGGTGGTGCATGAGCGAGTTGAGTTTAGGCAGGTTGTTGGATGGAAACTCCGAAAAACCTACCCGTGCTCCTTCCCTCCCTCCTCCTTCATCCTCCATCCATCGGCATCAGAAACGCGGCAGCACTTGGACCCAGCCATGACGAAACGACATGAAACGCATGAACTGGAGTCATTACGACAACTTCTTTCTGTCTTCTTCGGCGAGTAGGTCTTGAAGAATTGGTGGAAAAAAGACGTTTGCCCTCTATGTACTGAGTAACGACTTCTTAGTACTTGCACACCACGCACCATACATACGTACCTACCACCACTACGACGAAGACTACTACCGCACCAACTTCTACTTCCACACTCACTTCGCTTCGTGGATGGAGTCTGCCAGAGGGAGTCTTTTTGGCGAGATTTGGAAGTGGGAGAAGCGCGGAGAATTTCGTCTTGAGGCCGATTTAGTTGAGAACCGGTGGTTTTAGAGTGAGGACGTTCGAGCATCGTTTCCTTCAAATAAAGTGAATTGGATTGATTGATCATGAGGTGTTGTTGACCAAATAGTGCCTCCTCTTAATTGACAAGCTGATTGTCGACGAAAACAATTCGACAAAGTGAGCTTCCAAGACGACAAGTACTGATCCCCACGTTATTAGACTCATCATTATCTTCCTCATCCAGCTACTCATCCACATGATTTGGTCATGATGACGGCATGAGTTAACTCGAAACCATGGCCTGGAAAGTGCTAGTGTCATATTTGAAAGAACCCGCAGTCATTGGACCTCACCCCGACAAAGATGGTTCTGGTGACGGAGACCATTCAAGGCGGAGACGTCTGGCCCCTGAGGGAGGTCAAGGCAGGGAATCCCCGGGCAGAGGGGAAATGGAAACCATTAGTAATTTGTCTTCCACCGACTCATTTGATTCAGATGGTCTATCGTCCATGACCACCAACACCTCGGCCACGTCGTCGTCGTCATCCTCCTCCTCCTCGGGTGCATCCACCCTGACTCGCAAGTGGCTCTTCCCAACGTCTCCCGGTGCGACGTTTCAGAAAAAGGAGCGAAGTGAGTCCCTGGAATCATTGGACACCCTGACCACCCCGAACTTGTCTCGGTCCAGAACCGATTGCTTGTCCCGGAGTGGATCCATTCGGATCCAAGACTCGGCTTTGCATCGTGGCTCAGTGTGTGGTTCCCCGGCATTTCGTCGCCGTAAAATGCGTGCCAAAAGGTTGGTGTTCGATCGTTAATTAGATCATCTGAAGTTCTCAGGATCATTGATCACAGCAAAAAATTAAATGTATATCGCCAGCAGCGCCAGTCGCCACCTAGCCCTTTTGCGTTGAGAGCGGCTTTTTTCTCTTCTTCCCCCTAAATTTTTTAGTTCCCATCGAATGAAAGTTCTCGTTTTGCTGCCCGAGGCTGCAAATTGTTTTTGTTTCACAACAAATATTGAAGTCTAATGGCCTAGGATCGCCCTCCCGTGCACCGCTGTTCCCGTAGGGACTATCGTAGCAGCACAATTGCTGTAGTAGACATCTCACACACACACACGCACAATACACATTGTGTACAATAGCTGAAGTCTCCTGCTGAGTTTTGGCTTGCATTTAATTCGAATATACAGTGCGTAAGGAGGGAAGGCCTTTCATTGTGTGAAGCTTTTGGCTTCTAATTCCATGGAGTGTGTAGTGTTACTATTGTACATTCAATCGTTCTGACGCACACACTCGTAATTAGTTGTACGCATTTGCCCCCGGTCAAGATCAGACACAAGAAAGTGTGGGAAGAAAAACACGTGCTGCGTCACTTAATTCTCGGACTTGTAGATATATGGACTTACAACGGGAGAGAAAATGTCTTGTGGCCTAAAGCATTCATCTTATGTGGAATTAGCATTAAATGTAATAAAAAAATATCTGGCCAAATTTGGGCCCAGAACCTGGCTTAGGGAATTCAATAAAATTGCAACTTGGTCAGCGATATGTGAATGGTTAACGATATTACTTGGAAACAACTCGTTTCACAATTAAGTGCTATCAAAGTAGTTTACTTTGAATTCAGACAAACTGCATAACTAATTTTTATCAATATAATTTTAAGAGAGTCCCAGTAACGGTAAGGAAGTCTACAAAGAAAGAGTCAGTGTGCCTCTGGCCCGAAGCAGGTCGATTTGGCGGGAATTCCTCTCACAGTCCATATTTCTAGACGTCCGTGATTAGTTCTACCAGGATCATCGCCATGATCATGATCATCCTTCTGTGCTTTGGAGCTGGTGGAAGCGTCTGCTAACCAGCTATTACAGAGTAAAACGTTCTGTAGTTCTGGCCAGGATATTACTTTGACGTAGAATACGCTTTTGATTTTGATTTCTCTTGCAAGTTCTTGGTCATCCAGAACTCGGGATGGATGGATGTTCTGGCTTCTGGCTTCGAAATGAAAGTGGTCAGTTGAAGGGTGCAATTTGGCGGCTACCCTATGCAATGCGACGAGTTTTGTCCTGTTCTTAAAAGTTACTCGCTCATTGTCCAAGTATCCAAATGAAGCTCAGAGGAAATAGAAATGATCTCAAAGAAGGGGTGCGAGACCTCCAATTTTCTCATCATTTCGCTCTCTTTCTCATACAAGGTGTTTTCTGGACCTTTCACACACACTGCTTGGGTGTCTTAAGGATCCCTCATGGTGTCGGTAAGGAGTGCAAGTCAGGAGCTAGCAAGATGAAAAGTGAAAATATCCGTAATTATTGCTTTCACAGACTTGTTCCACTCGTACTGAATTAATGCCACGTGATTAGCAATGTTACTCAACCACTTGATTTTATGGGGCGTTTCCGAGGAACCTCGTCAAAATGTTGATGAATGCTCTCGATCCCATATCGTTTGTGGCTCGCTTTCGCCCCGAAAAAATGTGCACAATTTCATCCTTTGATGTTCGACTTCCATTGCTGAGAAGGCAGCAGCCCATCCTTCCCACTTAGGGCAATGAGGGGCTTAGTTGACTTGAACCTGAAAATGCACTTGAATGCCGCCGTCTATCCTCGCAATTTAAGCCACCAAAGCCACCAAAGCCTATACCGTACCCGTGACCATACGTACATACTTACCTACCTACATTGCACAGTGCAGCACTTATGAGGAAGTCGAAGTCTCTTTAGAATGTGGACGAAGAAGGAGAGAAAGTACCCACGATCGTCATTACGTAAATGCGGGTTTCATTACGACGTGAAATTGACGAGCCTTCATTCTGTCCAAAGTCTTTTTCCCAACTTTTCTCCGTGTATGAGTGGTCAAAGGGAGAAGTGGTCGTTTCAATTGAAAAACGTGGGGAAATTTTGTCTTTCAAAAGCAAACCGAGTTCACGTATCCGAGCGAGAAAGTCGGAGGATTGATTGTTGGCTTTTGTTCTCAAACTCAAAAAATACGCATCACGAATTTAGGGGGAGTGAACTTGTCGCTCCTTCTGAATATTATGTGAATTTTTGTCAGAGGAAAAATATAGGTGGTATAATCTCGAATCTTCGAATTGACACAAAACAAAGGTTCATCCTGGAAAAATGGTGGATGTTTTTCTCGTTTTTTTTGTTGACGTATCTTGTGGGAAGCATACGTATCGTCGACTTTGAATGATAAGTCGAGGTTAAACACGCTCAAAAAAAAATCAAGATCACATACTACATGCATGGGTTGTGAACAAAGTCAAAAGAACGTCTTAGTTTGCAAAGATTGAGATAACCTTGGGTTTTTGAAGAACAAGAAGAAGAAGAGGTGGATGATGGTTTTTCTGCGCTCAAATTTGGCAGAAGAATCATGAGAAATTACTCACTATGGAAGTCGTTGAGCATTGTTGAGTCCTATTCAAGGCTTGTCATTGATTCATCGAGCTAGACGGATAGATACTACAGCCAGGCTTTTGCTATTGGCGAACTGACTCTGATGATTAACATTTGGTTATTATTACACACGTACAGGATTGCTCTAGATTTACTCAGCATTGGTCTATAAATCCTGTTGGAAGTTGTCAGGACCCTCCTACCCTATATCCGCCACGACGAAGTGCGTTTTTTATCGGGATCATAAACCCCTTTTACAATGGCTTCGAATTATCATCAACCCTTTGTGTCGTAGAACATGGCAGTGAAGGGTGTGGCTTCATGTTTATAGTTGCTTAGATCATGATGGCTACCTATGATAACGAGCTTTTCTCCCTGCATGGAACTCGCCTCATCCCTAGACTGTTTTTTGACACACTTTTTTCTACTCTCGTCTCTTGCAGTGAATTAAATCTGCCTCATTCCAACAAAACCATCCCCCGGACCCCTGGAGGGGGCAGAACCAATGGTTGTACCACTGGCATTATGACCACGAGTACGTCTACACCCAGATTGAACTCACCCAGCCGTCGGAGTGCTTTGCCAGTGCCCAAGTCTACCCCATCGCCTCCATCTTCATCTTCATCACCGTCATGCTCCTCCAATTCAAATGCGAAGAAACTCAGCAGTCCCGTCACAACCACCACCACCACCACCAACAACAACAACAACAACAACGCTGCCCCCACCTCCACTAATACCAATGGAACCGTAATGATGAGGAACAAGAGGGCCAACAACCCAAACCGATTACGTAATGGCAGTTATAGTCCATCGAGAAGTCCGAGAAATTCCATTTCCTGTCAGACTAGTTCAAGTCCAGTCAGTAGTCCGCGGAATTCCATGTATAAGGACACTCTGGTCATGAATAGTTTAAACAATATAAGCAACACATCGGATTCGTCTCCCAATTCCAAGCCAGTTGTGAATGCGAGATCTGTTGGCGTGCCAAAGCACGAGGGTGAGAATGACACGGCCTCAAATTCACAGAAGAAACACATGAGCAAGAACAAAGAGTCGGGCAAGTTAGTTGCTGGATCAAGCTCAAAGGGATCGGTGTTGAAGAGCTCACTTGGAGCTCCCGAAACCGAAATTGAGTTGTCCTCGGCCAAATCTGGAGGCCGAACTCGGACAAAGAGTAGTCTTCTTCCCCAGAGAAACTCTTTGAGCTCCGAGAGTCATCAAACGAAGCCTCAGAAAAGTGTGACGATCTCCGAGCCAATGTACGACCATCCCAAGCCTGTGGTGGCTGTGGTTGATCCCGTGAACTCGCCGAAGAACACCCTGGAGGAGGATTTTTCTCCCCAAGCATCTCCAACGTCCCCCTCGAACGGCTCATTATCTAAATCGAGTTCGGGTCAGAGGTCGCGAATCCCAACCTCTCCACCCAGTCCGACGAGCAATTCTGGTGTGAATAATTCCAAGCCCAACCAAGACAGAGAAGCCCCACTCACCAAGTCGGGCAACAAGCCATTGGCAAGCAAGAAGATGATGGCCAATATCAACGGTACTCAAGTCAAGTTGATTCAATCGCCCAAGAATAAGAGTCGTCACCACCATTTTAGTCAGTTGGTGTCAGCGGGACATCTGAACAAGTCAACACCGAATTCCTTGAATACTGTCGGAAAAGTGAATATCCGTGGAAAAGCCTCTGGAACAGCCAAACCGACCTCAAAGTCAAGACCTGTGTCACGAGAATTCGATTCATTTGTGGGGAAAGTGAACTCTGCCAGTTCGTTAGGGTCAGTCGAGGCCAAGAATCATTTGGTCAATTTCAATCCGCGGGTGAAAAAGACGACAGAAAAAGTGCCTTCCATGGGGAGTCTCCAGCAATTGGCTCCCAAGGCCAAATTTCGGTCCGATGGTGAGATCTCAATCTGTGGCACATCGGATCCCCTGAGTCATCACGTACAAGCGCAGACGTCTCCCAAGGGTGATTTGACCGGAATTGAGCAAGAAAATAAAAATCCCTCCATGCCATCAGAGTCAACAGGCCGTGAAAGTCCTGAACACGTCCACGAGGCTGCGCCCAACAATTTGGCAGCTCATATGGACACAAAAACTTGCAATGGAGAGCCTACGCGACAATCATCCCTGTCTACTCCCAAACGTCCGCCCCGGACTTTGTCCAGCGGTGGCGTCCACAGTTCAAAAGCAATCGTTGCCAATATTCCAAGTTCTTTCAACTCGCGCACCTCGTCGAGCACCTCTGCTTCGGCGACAGTTTCGGGCACCATCCCACAATGTGAGCGAGGGCAGAATGAGCATCCTCCTCCTCCTCCTCCTCCTCCATTGACGTGTACTTTGGACGAATCCTCACGGACAGGGAAGCGAATCGAGAAGAACGGTGGAAAGAACAGCAGGGGCAATAATGCCACGCCGGGGAGTGGGGCACGGATTCCCCCAACAACGACGGCTTATTCATCAGTTGAGCAGAATCCTCGGAGCTCTGCGGATGTGCAGTGTTGGCCCTGGGCTCTACAACAACCGACAGACGAATCAAGGACCAGTTCTGTGCATATCTCAGAGTCATGCTTAAAGTCGAGGAAGAACGCAGATATTGATACCAATCATTCACAAGTGAAGGGTCTGCGGGACTCCCTTAAAAGTGATAGTGCGTGTAAGAACCTAGAACGTCAGCCGCCATCTCGAAAGAGCAGACGACGGGATAATATCAAAAGTAAAAATAACACCAACAACACCAACACCAATATTGTCAAGCACGACTCTCATAGCACTGCTAATGGTTCAGCCAATTCCAAAAGTGCGACTTTAGATTGTGATATTGAGCGCGGTGGCTTTTTCAAGGCTCGAAGTCGAAGTCTCACGTTTTTTCAACGACTCGGTGGACTTCGACGGTCATTGAGTCGTTCGTTGGGTTTGAACCCGACATCGTCCCCATCCTCTTCGGAAACACAAGCACCTGCTCAAACAAAAGACCCATTGGCACTGTCCAAAGACGTTAATCATAAAACTAATCAACCGCTTCGAGCCAATCCATCAAACGAAGATCGAGATTGGGTCTTCTTTCGAGGGTTCAGCGGAAAACGTCGTGAGGACCTGATCGAGCCCTACGCTGTTTGCCACGGTCCGGTTTTGGCCATTCAATCGAGTAATCCATTTCCTCAGGCTCCGCCGAGACGGAAGCGACCCCGAAGGCAACAGTTGATCTCCAAAGAACAGAGTCGAGAGACGTCGCATCTTTTGAGAGTGGTCGACACCCTCAACCCGTTGAGGAGAAGTCTCTCATTTACCGATGCCCATTTCATTGCTCAGGCCGTCTATGAGGGAGACACGAAACTGATCGAAGAGCTCTACCCCGATTTTCCACTAAGCACACCCATATATGCTGTGATTGACAAATCGAAGAAAAATCACACTCGGAAGCTATCACAAAGACCCACTTCGGAGATTCACACCGTCACCCCCTCATTGTCGGTGGGAGTGGACTCGAGTCATTCCAAGAAAGCCGGAGCTATTGCCAAAACTCACAACAATGACCAAACACGGCAAATATTATCGTCACGTTCATCCCCTGGTCCACGAGACCCCCCATCAAGTCAGGCTCATTCTCCGTCCAGTTCAGAGAAACACCACCACCATCACCATCGCTTCGTCCAAGATAGGAAATGCCACCCTCTGGAAAGAAACTCCTTAGCCACAGCTGGACAAGAAGGTGTTGCCACCTTTATCTCTCCCACCACAACCCCCGTAGTCGATGGCCGAGAGTTTGAGCATTCGGATAGAATTTCAGGACCCAGTCGAAGAGTTATCGTTTCGTTGTCCGATTCCACGAATCTCATTGCAACCCCCAACAACTCGAGTGCTCAAGACAACTGCTACCACCACCATCACAACAGCAACAACAACAATAGCATCAACAACGTTATGAAGGGTATTGATGTTCATCGAAGTACTGCGAGTACGTCTTCCTTGACCACTACCACCACCACCACCACCAGTGCCACCACCATTTCCAGTGCTCATGGTTTTCGTCGAAGTCCTGGCCCCGCTTTTTGTAGACCAGGTGACCAGTCGGATTCTCTTCCCGTGCCTCAGCCATTCAAGAAGGGTGCGAGCACCTCGCGCTACAGGAAGTTGTCCAATTCAAGTGCAAATAATGAACAATTTCTGCTCAACAATTGCCATTCAAATGAGCAGATCGCTGTGTCTGCGTCGCCAAGACTGAGCCACAATACCCATTATCGTCAACAACAACAGCAGCTTCAAGAGCAAAAAGTTGTCAAGTCTCGTAATCATCATAATGGTTCGTCTCGAATGGACAGCGGCGGAGATCGGGTCGACGATAACAATGTGACATTCTCGTGTCCTGTGATGTTTGTGAAGCAAGATGATCCTCGGTCTCCGCATTTGTCCGTGGAAACTTCTTCGTCTCATTTCACGTCCGTGGACCATCAGTCAGGTATGAACTTCCACATTGTAAGGATAGATGATGTTTCCCTGGGCCCCAATTTACGTCACAGGATCTTTTTCAAGATTCCGCAAGCAAGACGAACTAGTCGTGACTTGACGTCTAGATTTTGAATTCAATCTCAGATATGAGGAAATCGTGTTCAAATATTTAAGCCCCGAATATCTCTCTACCTCTTCACTGTCTCGACATGAGCACAATTGGCAAACGGCTCGACATTCTCTGAGCCAACCAACGTTCAAATCGGCCGTACCTTCCTTCTTCTTCCCTTTTGTTCATTTGGTTCATTTTGCTCGATCCGGTCAAACTCTTCCTTTGTAATAAGAAGACAGCGGAATACCCGGAATACCGTTATGGAAACATTGGTAGTGGTCTGATCCTGTTTATTGAACAAATGGGGTTAGCTCTGAGAGTCTCCTGGTCGTTACAAATTCACAGATTGTGCCTGCTTCTTACTTCAAAATGTCTGTAAACAACTGCAGTCGATGGAAACTGGAATTTTGCACACTTTTGCTCCCAATCCTGTTCCTCAAGGGCAAGGAATTGAGCGAGACTTGAAGTTATACGTGTATAGTAAATACTAAATAGGATGGCCAGAGTCGTTCCCACTTTGCTCGGTAATTCCGGTCCCGATTCAATTTTGTCTGTTCATCTGCTACCCATCTCATAAAACGAAATGGACCTTCACAACGGATCTAACGAGTTTCGAGTGGAATACGTTAGAAAGATAGGAGAGAGTATTTCCCTCTTGCTCATATTCTAGCACTGGACTGACAAATAGTTCCTTCCCAGATATTCCTTGCATCTGGGTATGTCTGATGAGGCAGCTTTGTTGAGCACTTTCAAATCCAGTCCGTGTCGACTGCCTTCACTCCATCCAGGAAACAGTACCGTTCAAAGCGAAAGGACAACTCAAGGAATGAAATGTATTTTGCACTTCCGAGATGAGAAATAACGTCAAGCTAAGCTGCCAAGAGTTTCGAGACTAAACATCAAATAGCCAAGACTCCTTGGAGGCAAGAGGTATTTAGTATTTACGATAGCAGTGAATTGGGTACATCGAAAAGGTTTACCTGATTGTAATTGCTCTTAGTAATGATGCCTGGGGGACAATTTGTCAGAGCGGCTCAAGGTGCAACAAGTTAAGCATCTCATTACGTCACTGTTGAAGAAAAACGAAGAGGAGGCGGAGGACCTCACCCACTTTGTCAAGCCAAAGACTCGGGATTGTCTTGTTGGCAAATGCACGTGTTATTTATTCTTGGCTCATCTTGGAAACAGAGCTTAGTGGTTGTTCGAGCGTCCCATCAACATGATTTAACGATCGCTATCATGATAGGAATAAGTATATTTGGGAATGGTTCCGTGGGTGGATGGAAAAAACGCCAAAGCCTCGCCGACCGACTTGGGAACTCAAAACAGCTTCCATAGTTCGAACAACTTTTGGAGTGTGCTCTATTAATAGCAGTGAGGAATGTGCTAAAATCGCCAACAGATTCCTCGGTCTTGGGCTCCCTCCCGACTGTCATTGGACCACAAAACTGTGGTTTGGACAGAAAAAGTGAGGAGATAGAGCTGTCTGGCTCTCATTGGATACAGAGGCAGATAAAACGCAACCCCTTATCTGAGCCACATCTTTGGCCAAGCGGAGGCAAATTGCCCACTCCGAGTGAAACCGCCAACTGTCCACCTGAATTAATGCACATCTCTTCAATTCTTCTGGAAATTAACTCATCTCCAGCGGGGGCAGTTTCTTTCTTAAGAAGTGCTAGTGCCATGTGTTTTTAGCATTGCTATTTTTTGAAATTCCTGACATGCTTTTGCCACTCGAATATTTCCAACTAAAATCGAGGGAGAATTTGAAGTTGGGTCAAAGCTGTTGTTAAGTTGTTTCAGTAGTAAAAAATGATAATGGGGATCGGTTGGAGATGTGCCTCGTGGCCATAAATACTATTCCCCCTCCCCAACGCTCTTCGCAAAGTTGTCATTATTTCCATCTCGCTTTTGAGCAGTTTATAAAGATGCCGAATCCCTCCGAGCTGTTGGGATCGATCAATCAGTCATTTCGGTTGGGTAACGATCATTTCGTTAGATGGCATAGCTCCTATGCATCCAATTTTCCGACTATCGTCTACTGTTCCTCACCTCGATCCATTCAAAGATGAGCTCAAGGCTCCTAAATGAAGGAATCCGAACGAATGGCCGACATCATTTCCAATGTCTAGTTCTGACCAAAAGATTATGTCTGATGACCGAAAGATCGTGATTAATTCACGTTGAAGTCTACGGTTTTTTTTATCCACGAGGAGGCATTCCGATCACTTTGGGAAACTTGCTGAGACAAAGGCAAAATAAAAAGTCCGTTGAAAATCGGGCTTTTGTGATCTTTTCAGGAGGGGAGAAGTCATTTTTTCTTGTTGCTCTGTCTTCAATCGTTTTCAATGCATCCACACATTTGAACGAATCCTAACCAACAGACGGACATTTGTCGTTGATGTTTTACGACACAAGTGATAAGAAATCGCCAATCACTGTGTCTTCGCCAGATTCTGAAGCCAAGATCACAGTATCGTAGAATCGCACTCGAGCAACCCCCCTTCTACGTACTGTATCTCCGTACTAGATTGTTCGGTTGAAATGTGAATGGACTCGAGAGGCAAGTGTGGGTAGCAATTCAAAAGAACAAGGGGGAGAGAATTCGGAAAAGAGAAGCTCAATGAGAGGTATTAAATGTCAGTTTTCATAGCCTCGTTTCACTTTTTCCTCTCCAAGGCGAAGAACTTCACCACTGGATCCCCTACCCTCCCTCTCTCCCTCCCCAAAGTTTTGTCGGCCAAGAGAAATAATAATAGCCCTCAAGGCAACCCCTCTGTCCATCCATTTACTGAAGATCTGGGTAGAATAGCTCAATCCATATATGGCGGCGCAAGAAATTAGGGTATTGACTAACTCTCGAAATGCTTCTCCATTTGCAGATTTGGGTCCACCCCAAACGCCACCTCTCCCTCCATTGCGAATGGATCTGTTCGATCATGAGCCCTCACTGGTGATCTCGCCGTGGAACACCCATCAACATGGACGGCCTGGCAGCACCAGTTCCAATGAATCCTCCAGCGGCTGCAGTAGTGGAAACGGAAACGGACATCTTCAATTGATCGATCCCGATGAGTGGCACACGACGACCGGTGGTTCCTTGCCATCCCACCATCAACCCATAGAACGGTCACAGCCGCATCCGTTCGCTCAGCGAGCTCATACGCATTATTCTCAACGGCAAAACCAAAGGCAGAATCAACTGTTGTCCGATGAAAGAGAACGCTTTCAACCCACGCTCTCGAATTCGGATGGTGTAGCTAGTCGGACCCCCTCGGGAGGCAGATGCATGATTGGCGGGAGTGACATGCAACAGGACGTGTCGATAACCACATCGCGACGAAATGGAAGTGGAGGGGTGACCCTCTCGCCTGGCACTCTTACCGGCTCGCATGAGCTCAACATCAATGGTGACACTCGACACAATGGCCACCTGATTTACAACAATGTATCTCATTTGAAAAGCCATAATCGGATGGATTCGCCGAGGTATATGCGATCCGAGTCGGCAGACAGACTTCTAGACAATGAGCGTCTCTTACGAGGACAAGACAAAAACCAGAGCAAAAAGAACAGTGCTCCCGCTTTCGGTACGGCTCATCCTCGGGATGCTCTTGCGAGTTTCCATCACATTAGCCCAAGGGACCATTCCATCAAGGTCGAGGATCTGAGCAACGGAAATAGCAAGTTCGATTTGGACGACTCTTTCCGTCATATTTTAGCCAAAGCGGACAATTCCATCAGTCAAGCGGAGTCCATACTTTCAAGCCTTCGAGTTGAGAGTCATGCTGAAATCCCCCGATTGATGGACAAAGTCCATGGTGATCTCGATGACGACGAAGACCACGATAACGATGACGACGACGCCAACCACCACAATCATGACGATGACTCTGATCCTGAGCAACCCCATCTCGGCTCTGATATTGAAACGAATATTCGACGCCTAGAGAAGACCCAAGCCAAGATCAACGCCGCCCTCAAGACGTTCAGAACAGTCCAAGCCTTGTCAGACAACACCAACATCATTCGGAGCACCTTCCGACCACGTGGGGCTCTCGGCCATCATCCTCCCGCCAACTTCCATCCGAACGCCAATCTTCATCAGAGCAATTTGAACAATAATGAGTCCCAATCTTCCTCCCAAGTTGGACTGGCCTTCCAAAGCCTACCCCATCGAAACGATGGCCTGTCACGAAGTCATAGTCTGCCTCAAGGAGATGCAGCCGATCGATCGGGCAAGGCCCTCACTGCTCCCGCCAACATGGAATCCGCTGCAACTGCAGCTGCTCAGGTCCCTTTGATCGGCACAAATCAATCTACCACGTCAAAGGGTAAGTAGCACGCAATAGTAGACTGCCAACCTATCTGTATATTATCCCATCAAGTGATCTGGTTTTAACCACCCATTTGCATTGCATTCCAGGTTCTCTGCATCCCATTGTGGAACCCAATGCCCAGGGAGGAACGCCCAAAGGTCGCAAAACCAGCCTATTCCGGAGACATTCGTTCAGTTTGATCGCCAACAAGGAGAAATCTCCCGCTTCCGAGTGCAGTAGTACCCTTGATAGTGGATCCAGTCGGCAAGGCTCATCGACCCTTTGGTACGAAGGTGATTTGGAATCCGATGCTGGTCAGAAATCGAGTGGTCATCTCTACGACGAATCCCATTCGTACAGTGATTCTGAAGGCGGATTTTTGCCCTTGCGTCATCGCCTCCGAGGGCTCTTGGGATCGTTTGGTAAGGGAAAGAAGAAGATTCCTCGATCTGGATCGGGTAAACGACGAATACGAGTCGAACATATCGGATCTATTGAAGTCAAACATGCCCATGATCAGAACAGTCCCGTTTTGAAGGCTCAACTGGGCGAGTTTACGCGTCAGATCGAAAGTTTATCTAATGGCCGAGATTCACCTGCCAACGCCATCGGAGCTCGACAATCAATTGATACCAATCCTCAAGACAAAGAGCATCATCATCAATGTCAAGTGATATCGGGAGGAGCCACGGCCTCCACCAAATCCATCATCCTGCGACCAAAACGGGAACTCGTGAAGAATGACAGTGTGGACACCTACGCTAGTTGTGAGTCCAGCTTCAACGGGAACTCGAACCGTAACAGTGTGATCAGTGGGCAATCCGTGAGCTCGGAAAGTTTCGGTCAAGAGGATCATTCCGTATCGGATGACGACCGACGTGGTGGGGATGGGCACTCTAGCCCCCAATCCCACAATGATGATTTGACCCCTGCTCAACGACACGAGAAGAAAGTCTACTATATTGCGCGCGAAATCATGACATCTGAGCGCGTCTTTGTGGACATTTTACGCTTACTGAACGTGGAGTTTCGTGAATTCGTCCAGCATGCCCGCAGGGAATCCAAGAGTGGCATCATGCCAGACACGGATTTCAGTCGCCTTTTTAGCAATTTACCCGAGCTGCAAACCCTGAACGAGGACTTGCTCCAAGACTTTGAGGATAGGGTGGAAAACTGGGACACGCAAAAGAAGATCGCGGACGTCATCGTGAAGAAGGGGCCATTCTTGAAGCTCTACACCACCTACATCAGGGAATTCTCCACGGTCAACTACCACTTCGATGAGTGCTGTCAAAAGTACCCCAAATTTGGAAAGTTGGTCAAAGAATTCGAGGCGAGGGAGCGATGTCGGAATCTGAAGATCAAGCACTTCATGCTCAAGCCGGTCCAGAGACTGCCTCAATATCGGCTGTTGTTGGAGGATTATCTCAAGCATTTGGATCCTCAGTCGCCGGATTTTGACGACACCACGAATGCTCTTCACATCGTGTCCGAAGCTGCTGATCATGCTAACGACACGATCAAACAAGGGGTGAGAAAATATTTTTTGTTTGTCAAAAGAGACCTCCAATCTTAACCTTGTGTATCCTCCCTCCCGTTGTAGGACAAGTTTCGACGAATGCTCAAACTCCAATCCAGGTTGGGAGACCTGGAACTCATTCGACCGGGCAGGGAGCTTATCAGAGAAGGCGAACTTCAAAAGATCAGCCGCAAAGGAATTGGCCCGAGGTACTTTGTCCTCCTGAGTGATTGCCTCCTCTATTGCACTTATTCCGGATCGTGGACCGGCGACTCGACTAATCTCCGAGTGAGCTACAAGATTCCTCTGACCGCATTGCAAGTCCGGGTGCCTAATTACGATGACTATCAGAACGAATTCTACATCACGTCTCCCGTTCGAAGTTGCACATTGAGATCGTCCACTGTTCACGAGCGCAACGATTGGCTGGATGCCTTGAACAGCGCCATCGAGGACCATGTGAGCCGGAAAGCCACTTTCCATGCCGTCAACGGGCTACAGGATAACTTTCAATTCATCAGTCCGGATGAGGCCGGCAAAATTGGGAACAGCGCTCCAGTCTGGATTCCAGATCGGAGAGTGACCATGTGCCAGAATTGCGCCGTTGAGTTCAGTGTCCTGGTGAGGAGACATCATTGCCGAGCCTGTGGGAAGGTCATTTGTGCCACTTGCTCGGCCAATAAAGCCCCCCTTCGATACCGAGAGTTTGAGGCCGCCCGTGTTTGTGACGAATGCTTTGATTTTCTAGAAAGAGGTGGGATCACGAGACTGCGTAATATTATTTATATTTCTAAAGAAAAGTTTTTATTCGGTTTCGTTTCGCTTTCCAGAATTGGTTGACTTTGGGTACTTGAAATCTCGGTTCAAGAAGCGTGATACCTCCAAGCACCTCAATCGGTATGTGCCTCAAAGGTTGAAAGTGAGTGCGAATGGACAAGGAGCGCAAATGTGCGGGTATCTCAAGCGGCGAATGAAGAACAGCAAATGGAAACGTATGTGGTTCGTGCTCAAAGACAGAGTGTTATATGCTTACAAGGCCTCCGAGGACTCGGTGGCTGCCGACACATTCCCAATTTTGGGATACGATTTGGATACTTTGTCAGAGGTAAGTTTCGAAATACCATTTCCACCAAACCACAATATATTGCCAGAATGTCCCTTGGATGCAATCTCCAACCGATTCTATTTGGCTTGCAGAAAAACTTTGAGCTCTACGAAGGCGAATATGCTGGATTGGTGTTTATCCTGTCTCATCCTGGTGGCGAGTCTCTGGTGTTCTGTGCCGAGAATGATAATATTTGCGAGAAGTGGATCTCAGCCCTTCGAGAGGCCGTCCATTTTGACTTGGAAGATTCAATTCACAGCAATGAACAGCCATTACCGCCTCCCTCTCAATCACCAAAGCAGCAGCAGCAACAGGAACAACAACAACAACAACAGCAGCAACGCCAACAAAGACTGGACATCTAAAAAGATGCATCCCGATAATTTCTCCGTGACTCCTCTCTAAATTCATTCAGTACTAGTCTGGAATTGCTTGCAAAACCAATTATGTCCCTCTGGAGTCTCGCTCCAAGGGTGCTACGATTCTCGTTAACTCTTCAAAAATATAAACGAAACACTGTCAGACTTGAAACTGTTTACATTAATTACAAATACAAAACATCTGTAGGAATATGGACTCAGTGGAACTAGTTCAGGCTCACATGATGCTACAAGCCAAGTTCGTGGTCATCCGATTAATGGGATTGTTCACAATTTTGCTGTAATCTTCTCGAGATTCACCTTTGTCATAGGCTTTGAAGATGGACTCTTCGCCGGCATCCGCCAAATGAGGAGGGAGAGGGGCATTAAAATCCGCAGGCGGTTCGTCGCGCAATTCCCACACATCATTACTTAGGTGATCTCTAAGTCGTTGGCCAATCCGGGCTTTCTCGCGTTCGATGATTTGCTTCTATAATGGAAAAAGGCTCTTTATTTACACAATGGATTTCACCAAGAGACACTAATCAGATTGTTGTTCATGGCAGAAGACATGGACCGGGTTATAGAGCAAATGGAATATTGATGCGATCAACTAAACAATAGAGAGGATTACATTGTAGGTGCCTATGCTTGAACTGAAAATGGACTTTATCCCAAGTTATCGCTTGGCTTCGCTTGGCAAAAATATCAAAGGAACTTTTCTGGTGTCAACTTATTGACACAGACATATTTAACCTTTTGGAATTATTCGGCACGAAAACTAAACTTTTTTCGAATAAGAAAGCCCAAGCAAATCGCTTTCTATATTCCATGAATGGATAAAGATCAGTATTCATGGCAGGGAAACCGAAACTAAGGCATTTGTGTCCTTGTCTGGCTTCAAAGGTCGTTCCCAATTCCATCTTGCGTTCTTTTCTGGTGCATGTCGAACGATTATCTTTAAAAATGCCAAGATAAAAAGAGCAAGTGTCTCCCTACTGCTTTATCTCAAAATGCTTTTATATTTGCATTTAATTTATGATTTGATGAATAAGCTTGCATTCAAAGTTGATATGAATAACCGCAACACATCCTTTGCTCTTTTGCTCTTGGTGGCCATTTCGCCCAATGCTACTCTGAATCTTATCAAAATGAATTAACATCTCATGGCATACTTTCAGCATGTAGTTTGTCTACTAACGAACTAAAATTGGCCGCAATGAATTGGCATATCGCTTTGGCCCTTCAATGTCATTTGAAACAGTATAAGAGCACTCCAAGGTGTTCAATGGATTAACCAGGGTCCGTAGACAAGCCCAACAAAACACCTAATTAGACCGTGACATATTTCTTTTTCAATAGATCTCATTTCACCGAAATTTCATGACATTTAAAACTTCATTATTTGAGAAAAAGTTAATTTTTTGACATGATTTTGCAAAGAGTCTAGAAGTAACATCCTTGATATAGAGCCGCCTTATGTTTCTCCTTTGGCGAAATGAGTTCGACTGAATAAGAGCCGACAAAGCGATCCGAGACTTTTAAGGAATTTCATTGAATTTGGAAAAAATCAGATGATCTTCTTCCTTTTAATAAAAATAACACCAGATTGGTTTGATTGATCGTACCGCAAATTTCTTGTCTCCCGTCCGAGTCCAGGATAAACAATCATTATAGTTCTCTTTCCAATTCTGACAGGATTGAATTTCGCCATGGATGTAATATTGTTGGAAGCGGGATCGTAACTTGGAGCAAGACTTATATTCTTCGTTATAACAGTCGCATTTCCTCAACTGAAAGAGAAAGTAGGCCAATCCATAGATGAATACAACATTCTCAACAATATGCAGGCACTTCAATATCTGCAATCATAAAGTCAACAATGTTAAGGTTTGGAAAAATCAGGCCCCTTAAAATGGATTTTTTCGTCCGATTTGCCCGTCGTTTATGCGTGGAAAAGCGGCGATGAATTGAGAATGCTGAATCGTAATTCAAAACGCCTATTATCAATTCCATATGCCTTGAAAGCATGAAACGAAACGAACATTCAATTGCATCCGGCTAAATTGAATCAGATTCAACATTCAACAAGCCTCGATTAAAGGTGGGTGATTTTTAACTCCAAAGAAAAAAGGTGAACTGGATGTGATGCGTACAATGCAATTAGCCATCAGCCGAGATGAATATCAGGATTGAGGATTGTCATCTAATAGCACATAACTCGATCCAGAAATAGTATTAGTCCCTTGAAATCATCCAAGGCGGTAGACGGATTTGAGAGATCATTTTCAAGAGCCCGGACACTTGACCTACCATCCATGCGTAGGACAGGGTCTTTTGAACCTCCAGATGGGTCGGATTTCCAAACTGGGACGACGAGCCTAAATCCTCGGATTGGTAATGAGCCGATAACGGCGAGGACCGACTCGGCCGGTCCGATTCACTACTCATTGCACTCATGGTCATGAAAGCCAGGATGAAAAAAAACACAAAGGGATGATCAGCGCCCCTCCTCACCACTGGATGTGGAACGAGCAATAAATAGATGGATGGCAAATTGGCAATCGCTGCCCCTTCATGCAATTTTCACATGGCAGACATGCAAACCGTGCAAGTAAGGTGGCCAGCCAAATTCTACATGGGTGGCCAAAACAAAACTCCGTGGTTTCGTTAGGTAAATAAATGCCCCAGACAGGTTCTATTAGTCATAACATTCATGCCATGGCGAACATTGAGACGCTTCTCATGGATTTGACAGACATTTGGGATAGATCGCGTCTGTCGCTTTTGTTCGCCCATCGTTATCCGAGGTGGTCTAAGGCTCAGACTGGCGACACTGAAACGCCTTTGTTGACATTGGGAAACGATAATCCAGGGTGACGAAGACCACCGCTTTAGTCCCAGGACTGTGTCACCAACCCCAAACAAAACCCGGGGGGGCTTCAATATCGGCTGGTCCAACATGATTATCCACCGGTCCCAAGTGTCCATGCCCTATCTTGGACTGGTCGTTTTTCCTCGAAAGGCCATTATGGTATAACTAATCCAACAGTTCGACAATACCCACCTACCCCCTATAACGGATTGGCGACATAACTAACCCTGAAAGGCCGCAATCATGCCGCCGCTATTGGCCTAAAGAGGGTACGGTGTTCCCTGGTCCTAACAACTCATTCCGTACGTCCCGTATCCCACCGGCGTCCCGGGCGAAAATCCCTAATCCTCCAAGTGGAACACGTCACGAACACCCCTGGATCGGTGGGTGGGTTAGGGAACTGTAGGTATTGACGAGCCAGCTTTCTCTGGTTCAATCTGGGCTGGTTCAGTCAGTCTCCTTTCCCCTGGCCCTATTCCCCCTGTTCCCCTTTCCCTTGATTCTGGTCTTACTCTGCGGGTGGGTTGGCCGGTCTCTGCGCTCATGCCATAAGGCTGGCCCGTCCTTCGTTGAGAGCTTGGCCGAGATGGGTGAGTAGGCGCGCGGGAGAAGGGGACAAGCAAGAGGACGCAGTTTGAGGACGGGAACGAGGCGACAGCTCAGTCGGCTTTCCCTAGTTCTCTTGGGGTGAGTTTTCGTTCTGGACGGTGGGTTGAGCTCTGTGGCTCCGTCCAGATCGTTCTCGTCCCGGCTTTGGCCATCCACGGTAATACTTGATCCATATAAGACGTTGCCACCTTGCCCAATGGGTGTGTCAGCCGCATTCTGGGCCTGTCTTCTGTGGGTGTTGAGTCAAGAGGTCCGAGGCTTGGGTGAGATCACGTACGCCGTAAACTGCGGTGGCGAAGCGCACATCGACGTGTTCGGCATTCACTACCAGAAGGATCAGAATCGCGTGGGCACGGCCTCGGAATATGGCAAGCAACTCATTATTGCCCGTGTCCCACCCCCAGATCAGATTCTCTATCAGACCGAGCGCTATCACACCGGCAACTTGGGCTATGACATCCCGGTGGAACGGGATGGTTGGTATTTGTTGGTGCTCAAGTTCAGCGAGGTCTACTTTCATGCCCCCAACATGAAAGTGTTTGACGTGATTCTCAATGGTGATCTGACCATCGCCACGGATCTGGATATTTATGAGCGTGTGGGTCGAGGCGTGGCTCATGACGAGTACATCGAGTTCGAAGTCAAGCAGGGTCGAATCCTGTACGAGGGCGAAGAGTCGGAATTGACCCGTGGTCAAATGCGCGTCGAGTTCATCAAGAGCTACCGTGATAATCCCAAAGTCAACGCTATCGTGCTCATGCGTGGGCGAATGGAAGGTGAGACTACGTTCATCCGAGTGAATGCCCTCTGATGGGTCGTGATGGGCTTTTATGATTTCAAGTTCATAATTCCCGCGTTTGAGCCTGAAACTGTATGAGGAACACTTGCGGTTTGAAGTTGGTGGTTTGACATACACAAGTGTTTCTGTCTATGAAAGGAGCTTTAAACAATTCGGAATTCAGACGAAACATCGACAAAAAAGTGACATGAATGATTTTGCGTTTTCCTTTTTCAGATTGGACGCCATTGCCTCCATTAGCGGTGGATTCGGACGATGAAGAATTCACGGAAGATCCGCTGGAGAGCACTTCTAAGCACAGGAACCCTAGTGGACCCAAGACCAGGGATCCGTATGAAAATTACGACACGACTGCTCTGCTGCCCATTTTTGTGGCCATAGGCGCCTTCATTCCACTCGTTTTCTGCTTGTGCAAGCTCTAATGATCTCAAACGAGCATGTAATTGTTTCATCACTCACAACTACCAACAAAGCCATACCCTTCTCCACTCCCATTCATTCATTCATTCACCACCCACCTACACACCGATGCATCAAGTCAAAGAAAGCAAACTGAACGGCTTTGGCCCGCTCATTTGGAAGTCTAGTCTATGCCAGTTCAATGCCTATTATCATCCTGATGATTTATACACATTCCCACCAGAACGATGCCATATTTTTTGTTATCGCACTTATTTTGCATTGAAGTCGATTTTGTTTGCTGTGGTGTGATTTCTTTTTCACCTCGACTGAAGAACCGTTTCAATTATCTTGTTTTCTTCTGTTCTTTTGGATCTATGTGACCTTGAATTGTGATTGTCCCGCATTGATTAGCCCCTTTTTTATAACTGGAAGCTGGGAAAAAGAGCTCCCGCCCATTTTGACGAGTATTGTACTTGTTTCAGTACGATAAATGCTCTAGAAATCTTAATGTTCCTCTGCAGTCATATTAAGGACTCGAGATAGCCCATTAAATTTCATATTACCACAATTGAGCTGAACCTGTAGTCATTGACCTGAACCATTTAATACTTGTATGTAGAGTTAGTAGTAGCTAGTAATGTGGTATTATTTTTGCGGTGATACTGAATACTGGTAACATGTAAAAGTAGAAATTTGGCCACATTTGTGTCGCAAAAATCCTCTAGCATCATCAGTGGGCCTCCAGTTCGGTGTTGTTTTCACACTTGGTCAGGCATTCATTTTCAGATCCACCTGTGCACAATTCGAAAGCCTCTGGGCCTACAACTTGGGCTGTGGCCTTATCCATAGCCATGGCATCTAAACCGTGTTCGACCTTGGTGAATCGAATCTTTTTCAGAGATCGTTTCGACCCATCTTTGTCGATGAACGTTGGTCGAATGAATTCCGCCTTCCGGCGGATCTCATGCCCCTTGGCGCCACACCTCCTATTCCAATCCTCTATAAACGAGTAGAAACCGGTTGGACAGAGTGGCTTTTGCCGACTGGATCTTCTAAAACTGGCCATGAAGTGTTCTTCGCCTCTTGTCATGATAAAACAACTGCATTCCCACGTCTCCTTGAACTGCAAGCAACGAGAAGATCTTAATGATCCTTTGACAACAAAGGTGATTTCCTCGTTTTCTTGCCAATCAAAATCCATCATCGATTTCAAGCCCTCACCCTCGCCTCCAAATCTTGAAACCTCAACTCCTGGACCATGGTCCACAATTTCCACACCATTCCCTTTCCCGTCGTCCCACATCGAAAAAATGGCGACGCGGCGACCTTTCGTGATTTCTTGAATACCCGAATATCCCCCTGGGGACCAGCCCACCACACAGAAGTAGGTACAATCTGTGCTCTCTTTCACTCGAATGGAGCATTGAAGCTCCCAATTACTTGAGCAATCATCTTTTGTCAGGCCTTGATAATTGAAATGTGTGGAGCACGCAGGTTGGGCCTTGTCGTGGGTGGGAGTTGGAGTTAGGGTCCAAGTTTGAGCAGGGTTATTTGGAGACAAAGGTTGAAGAACGCATTTGTTCTTGAGAGCAGTTATGGCAAGGTCCTGGCTCGCAAAGAGTGTAATCCTTTTGTTGCTCAGCATCCAAGAGCTGAAATGACATTTTTGTTTCGGAGTGGGAACTAAAACGATCTCAGCTCCCTCCGAGGCTTTTTTCACACCAAGGCACAGTTTGGGATCGAGCACTGAAATTATCTTTTGGTCTTCCCAAATCCAACATTGATTTTCTCCTCCATGGCCGTCGAAATATAGACAAATGGGACCCTCTGATTTGGCATCACTTCCAGGAATGTCAACAAATTGCCCTTGGTTGGAGAGCAAAAAGGCCATTGGTCTAAGATGGGGTGGGGCCTCGTAAAACTGAAAAAGTGAGTGAAAACGACAGTGGGATGAAATCAGGGATACTCGGCAGCATGTATTTTTTTTTCTTATTCAATTTTATAACTATCGATAATTTCTTGCCAATCATTGTGCAACTGGTCTTTTGGATAACGCCAAAACTCTTCCACCGCCTTCCATCCGGTTCGGGCCGAACATAGAAGGTATTCATTGCCGGGATCTTGCTGATAGGAATAAGCGCCCAAAATCAGTGACTGTGCAAATCTTGAGGCTATGCACGTCCTCAAGACATTCATCTCTAGATTGGGAATCTTTCGATGTTTCATATAGCCAGCTATAACGTGTCCGCCCGCTAGATTGGCATGAACTTCCGAGCTCTTGAGCATCATGTACATAATCGTGATGGCCAATTCAAACACAAGCGGGTTCTTCTGTGTGTCGCCGAAATCGATAACTGACACCATTTCATATTCTAGAGAATTTTGGGCCTTGGGTTTGACGAGAATGTTTTGTTCGTTGACATCCCCATGGATAATGCCCTTCTCCAACTCATCAATATGAGGAACAACTTCTAGGTTGAAGGCCTGAATGATTTCGGTCATAAGAGTCAATCGCTCAGGATCCTCCACGGCAAATAAAAAGTCTGATAACTTGGGCACATTGGAGAGGAACCAGATCAAATTGCGAGTATCGAAAGCAGGATGGTGGAAGGACTTTAATGACATGTCCATGCGACCGATATATTCACCGCATTGGAAGAAGTGATCCGTTGTCCAGGGTTCAATTTCATCGAAAATCTTGCCAGGAATGAAGCGGAGCACTCTGACCATGTATCGACGAACTGATTCGTCGCCCATGTTATTAGCGGCCCAATCATCCGATGAAGAGATATCCATTTCTTCTAAGCTTTTGAACTCTCCACGCTTATTGGGAATGGGCAGAGGAACCTCGAAACCATGCTCGGACAAATGGAACATTAGTTCTTTTTGAGCGTCAAAAAAAGCACTCTCTTGAGAATCTTTGCTGTTGGTAATTTTGAGGACGTATCCATCATCACAGATTGTGTTTAAATGTGGATTGTCATTCACATGATCGGCCTTGAACAAGAAATTTCGATCATCATAGCTGTTTAGCTCTTTGACTTTCTGCGTTTCCAATCCGTACAGAGAGTGGATCAAGCGGAGTGCCTTTTCTTGGGTCACAAAGGGCTTGATGATCTCTCCAGGTTTGATTGTTTCACTCTCAGCCATAATATTCTTGACATAAAATAGCAGATGCAACGCCGTTTTTCTATCTTGAACTGATGTTCATCCGAAATCGGAGTCAATGACGTGCTACAAACACGTACGTTTTGAAGACAAGATAAATGCACAAGTGTGATCGCAGTAAAAATCGATGCAATGTAAACAAACTGCTGAACATGCTCCCGATTAGACTCCTAAAAAAAGTACATTCGCATCTTAAAAGGAGGCGATTTCGCCAAGGTTGCCACAACTAGTTGTATGTAGCGTCCTTGAACTTCGCAATCCAAGTACCACATGAATAGTGTACGAGTACCTGCCAACAGCTGAAAAAGAACTCATATCATATCTTTCCATCTTTCCCCACATAGATGGCACTCCTGGTTGCCATGAAAGGCAATCCAAACTGTCATTTCTGACAGCCTGTAAAGCATCTTGATCTAAGACTATATATGTATAAACTGCTCGTTGAAATCGTGAGGCTGACTTGGCATTCCTTGGCAATAAGCAGTAATTTTAGCGCTCTCGTCGCATCAGTTCAGCTGATGCCAAAGCCAACATAGTGGCAAAACATTGAATTCTGTAGTAGAAAAAACATCGAGTGAGAGTGTTACATTGAAGTTGGGTTAAACTACACTTTAGGGGACACACAGAAGTAGCGGTAAGGTAGGTAGACGAGAGGAGGTGGTGAGGGGGGCGCAAGTGCGCACAATCACAGACCATTGAGGGACCGTTGTGAACGAGCGGCAACGGCAGTGATGGGCACACCATCGAAAACTGACTGAATAGATTAGGAAAATTGGCAATTCGGCAATGTTCAAAGAACTTATGTATGTGAGTTGTAACTTCCTAATCTTAGACTGTACTCAGAATTTGAGGACCAAACACTTTGCAAATGCCAATACCATTGGTTGCAACCCTACAGAAGACATGGTTTCAAAAAAAATATTTTCTAATGCAATTCAGTTGAACAAGGAAAGTGGAGTTGTTCAAGCGGTGAGCTCGAATCAGAAGGCGTTTTTCTCTTATGCAAACTTTTAGAGAAAGATCAAACACCCTGTAGGGCCTTTTGAGGTCAATGGGGAAGCCATAGACAATGTAGGGACTATGGCCAACATACTTGGAGATCAGTTCTCTAGTGTGTTTTCAACTCCACTGAGTTTAGGAGCAACAGTCCATTGCTCTATTGATGAGTTTGTTGGGACTGGCATGGCTTGTCAAGCTGAGCATTTAGATGATCTTGTAGTCACAGATCAGGATGCTTTAGAGGCCATCAGGGACTTGAGACTCTCGAGCTCCCCTGGCCCTGATGGAGTGACATCTCAGTTTCTGATGAGATGCTCACAGGTTCTTGCTCCTGTCTTCTCGTACTTGATGCGTTGCATCTTGGACCAGGGCAAGTTCCCCTCTTCTCTGAAGGTAGCTCATGTTGTTCCAATTTTCAAAGGGGGAGATAAGTCACTCCCCAGTAACTACAGGCCTATTTCTCTCACTTCGAATATTGCGAAGGTGTTTGAGAAGATCATGAAGTTCAAACTTGTTGAATTTCTTGATATTCATGAAGTCCTTCCTCCTAGCCAGCATGGGTTCCGAGCACATTTTAGCACAGTCAGGCGGTGGTAAAAAAGCCCCATGATTTTCTTGGCATTTCTCACATTGTCAAGAATGGCTTTGATTAGTGCTCTGTATTTAGAATAGTACGACAGTGAGGTCAGTGCATCATAGCGGTTGAAGTTCGAACCTTCATTTTTGCTCCAAAACAAAGAGTTTAAATGCGTCCCAGAGCCAAACTAAACACATCTTTGTGCTTTAAGGAGTAGTTCTAAGACTGAAATTGCTTTGGAGGCATCATTAATTGCAATCACAGCAATACCAGATTCTAATTATGTGTTTTTCAATCAAAAATGAAATCAGCCAATTAAATGGTATCTGACTAGTTCAAAGTACGTTTAAGGGTACCTGAAGGGTAGCTAAAGCCGTGTATAACTCCTAGAACCACATGTTTTTATCTTAATGAGTTTGGTTTGGATATGGGACGCATTTGAACGCATTGTTTTGGAACAGGTTTGAAGGTTCAAAATTCAACTGCTATGGTATGCTGAGCTCAATGTCGTACTCTTCTAAATACAGAGGCATGGCATATGATGAGTGCGTTCAACGCAACACTGCCCATCGAAAATCACGCAACTAAAGTACCAAAATCGGACTCTGAAAGTCCGTTTGAGTCAGAGCACGGTCGCTCCAAATTTAGCGCTTTCAATGTCTCGCAGGTTTTGATTTTTAGGGTGACTATGTGTCCAGGGTAGAGCCGTCCTTGAATAAGGTTAGGAGAGTAAATCTGGTTTCAATTCTGAAAGAGGAATCGAATTGTCCTTGAAAGAGGCTGCAAGGTATTTTTAACCTCATATTACCCCAGCCTTCAAAGAAGATTTGATCTGGTCAAAGTTGAGATTGAGTATACCATTGAAAAGCTTAAAGGGTTAGTTGAAAAGGCATGTGGAGCAATTCAGGAGGTCAGTCAGACCTGAAAACTTTTATCTCTTGTACAAACTCTTAGCGGAAAATGAGATATATTGCAGAATCTTTGCAGAATTTGTAGGATGCAAATTTTGGTCGGCCCCGCTGATGAGATTCGCAAGGCTAGTCAGGCTGACCGGTCAGATGGGATGATCTAATGGTCATAGATCAAGATCAAGCCAGGCAACTAAAAGGGAGAAGCCGTCCGTGACGCCAGAGGTGCATCTAGTTTGGTGGCACGAGTTAAATTTATAACACTAGTAAGAGGGTGTTTTTTAGTTTACAAAGTGACCTTGCAATGAAATGCTCCCAATCTTCAACAATACTACTTTGTGAACATAGTTAGACTAATTGCGTGAAACAGACTTTCAATAAAAAAAAGAATTTGATGAAATTTCTGACAAATGTGTCTTGTGACCACTTGAGCATACCCAAGCATAGTATACTCGAGGTCCGTTAGTACACCAGGAGACTGTACTCACCCATGCTCAAGCTAGACTTGTCCACCTATTCGGACATTTAGGCAAGCGCTGGTACCAGCAAACAAACTTGCCTGCCAATGCAAGTGATGCAAAATTGGCGTTTCAAACTGGTTTTAACGAAGCTGACCTTTCCTCATATAGCAATGCGAAAGAAGGGTCAGCTTTTCAAAAACGTGTTTGAAGCCCCAAACTTGCATCACTGACACTGGTACCAGCAAACAAACGAACCTGCCAGAGCTTGCCTAAACGTCCCCATCGGTGTCAGTCAGCCCGTTAAAGGTTAAGTGACAGGCAGACTCCACGTCGAATGAACCCTTGGAACCGCTCTTCTGATTGGCATGTTAATCCTCTAAATGATTCCAATTTTGGCCAGTTTTTCTGGCTTTTAAATGATTCAACACTTTTAGCCAGTTTTTCAACTTCTGGGTGACCTTCCTGATTAGTGACAAGCCACGCAACCAAAGAAGTGACCAACTACACGTCAACGACCATAATAATGGGCGTATTAAAAGATCAAAGTTTTCAAAAACGATGAAGATACTTCATCGTATGACCTCAACCCCCAGCCGGTCCACTCCCGTCATCTGCCACCTATGAACCCTCACGACGGTCTTGGATCTCGTTCTTGTGCAGCTGAGTGACTGATAGATGGATGGATCAACCGATTTTTGAAACGCAAAACGGACCTACCTACGCCGTAGAAGTTGGCGAAGGTGGCCAAGGTGACCGAACAAAGTGGCCTGGATCCTAGAGAAGATGTCCGCCTCGGAGGCATTGGATACCAAGAGAAAGATTGAAAGTTAGTAAGCATTGAGGCAAGTGATTTATATTCAATCATGCCATCGTTTCTCGCAGTCTCAATGCCTTCATTTTTTGGTTGAAGGCTTTGTTGGAAGAAGAAAGGTCATATCTTCAACCTCGGCCAAAGCTGACCTACTNCGGAGGCATTGGATACCAAGAGAAAGATTGAAAGTTAGTAAGCATTGAGGCAAGTGATTTATATTCAATCATGCCATCGTTTCTCGCAGTCTCAAAGCCTTCATTTTTTGGTTGAAGGCTTTGTTGGAAGAAGAAAGGTCATATCTTCAACCTCGGCCAAAGCTGACCTACTGACGCACCAGGCCTGTCGTGTCCCTTGAGGTGGGAAATTGCACCATGGGCGGATCACGAGTGGTTCCCGCCTCCCAATGAACCGGATTATCTGAGAATAATCCTGGTGAAAGTTTAACCCCAACCACAATAGTAGCCACAATGAGGTGCTCGATCCCTGCTTAAATAAATGGCTTGGTTTCTACACCCATCATCCATTGCAAGCATGAATAACTTCAATTAAATCATCCTTAACTGGACTAGAAACTTTAAACTCAAGAATAACTGAAAGTGCCAAATGTGATTTACATTTTCGCGGCCATGAAGAAGAAAGCGGCTTTCAAGTCAAGCCCCCCTAGACCCGGCTATAGGCTTCTGGGAAGACCACCCGTCCTACTACAATCTATGTAAACGTGTACGTACAACAACCGCATTCATAATACAATCATCAATGACTTCATCTGGACACCTGAACTCCCTCGTTAACCCCTTATACATCCTAATAAGCGGAGAGTATCAAGGATTGAAGAGCTCATCCAACCTTCACCAATTCAAAATATACCGATTTTAACTGACATGTATCTTTTTTTTGATATCCTTACAATATTCCATTGGCTTCACTAGCCACCTTCTGTTAAAATCTAATGATGCTACTGATTCAAATGCGTCTGAGGACCACTGGATTGTTGGGATGATTTTATTGACAATCTTATCACATCAAACACCTTGGATTCCACCAAAGATTTCTGATGATAAGTGACATGACCTTTGTGGAGTGGTGTCCAAGCACAAAATGCCATCGATTCTCAAGTAAGGGTTGGCACGACCTTGGTAATATCGACACAATTACTGTAGGACCAGTTATCAAGTCAACAAACAACCAACAGTGTAACAACTTTGTCAGGAGCCTGGTTTCCAAATTTGCTGAAGTTCATGTACTTGTACCTCACTTCTTATAATATATGGGGAACGATTGGCCGCAACCCTGTCAAAATTAATTTGCCATTTAAGGTGTCAAGGTTTGAAAAGACCTTGTGGGCAAAGTTTAGTTTATGCTTGGCCTTGTCCGTGGATGCTGTGACCAAAGAAATCAAATCGGTTCTCCCATTACCCATCAAAACTGCCTAAAATGTTCCCTCTAAGAGGATTTTTTGAGGAAGAAACGGATTGGACCACAGAGGCAGATTGGAAGTAAAAACTTGAACTGTATTCATAACCTATTGTATATGAACCATCAATCCATACATTGAAAAAACGATTTAAGGAGTTGGAGGCGAAGAATTTCTGCCACATGTTGTGGAAAAGGACAGTTTGTAGGAAAACTTGATAATTGTGGCCTACTTTAGCTTCCAAGACATTAACAATTTGTTTTTATATAAAAGCAAGCAAAACCGTATTCTTTATCACTCAGAAACACCATGTCTAGCATAGACTACATGCTTTATTCGCTAGTAACATCCTTAATCAACATTAGAATTAGCCACATGACTTGCTCATGATGAACAATGGATCTTTTGAGTACACTGAATTTGTTTTTACTTCCACTATGTTTGCAGTTTCGATTCCGGCTTGGAAAACTTGAGTATATTGAAGCATAGGTATGTACTGAGACTATGCTTTCAACATTTTCACTCTTATTGCGTGAAACATCCCATCTTATTGCTATAAAACAAGGGCTTAGAATTGAGCAGCGCAGAGATATACTTGCTTTTGTGACATATCGAGGAGCACGGTATTTGAAAATGGTAAATTCAATTCAGTTTTCAGTATGAAAACACTTCATAAGTTAAATGTTAAAAACGAAATGTTCATTTATGTACCAGAGCAAAGTGAATTTTATAAGAATATTGCATGTTTCGTAAAATTGTCATCTCAAATGCAATGCACTGCGCTTATTATTATTTTTTTTTATACATTTTCCTATTTTCGCATAGAATACAAGCTTATCAAGTGCAATCAATCATGGACTTCTAGAAATATGGACTACGAACTAGCTTCCCGCCAAATTAGGCTGCTCTTGGTCATGGCAACTCTGAGCCACTTTGCAAATAAAAGTAATCAGATAAGAAACGTAAAACTCTTCAATTAAATATCGGTCATTTTATATCATTTACTTGTAAAGTGAATCATTTCAAAGTTATGTTGCCAAAAGCTTATGTAGGTTTTGAGGTCGTATGAAGTGCTTAGGTTTCAAACCATTGACGAATAGGCCACCAAATTTAGCCAGATAGCGGAATTAATCATGTTTAGTGTCGATCTGACCCGTGATACCCATGTCTTCCGCTTCATAATGGGTTCGGTCCAAGCCCGCATCTTAGGCCACGAATTTCTTGAAATATGGACTGTGAACGCTTTGCTCTTGGTCACAGCAACTCTGAGCAACTTTTCAAATTAAAGTGATACCGCGGGCGCAACCAAATGCCTGGAAATAACTTAAACAACCGCCTTATCGTCAAATTCGTATTGCTCTCTTTATTCCACATGTTCAGACAACGTACGAACATTCGTCTCTGGCTAAATATATGTATACGAACTAAAGCATCGTCATGAGAGAACCACACCCTGATCCCAAAGAGGGACTCTATGCTCCAACATATTGCGACAGACTTGGAACACGCACTTTAAGCTCCTCCTCTCCTCTGCCTTAAGCTCCTCCTTTTCCCTCTTACCAACTAGACCGACACTTCTTTCATTTTTCTAGGTATTACGAAGTCTCGTATCTTGATCTCGTTAGACTTGATTCGAGCGTTACATATACGTAAAGGGGGCGCTCTTATCATTGAGAAATCTTTACATAGAAACGACAAATGCTTGCGGCATCTAGCGAGAGGGCATCGGCGGCATTAACATAAAGCATTAAGATAAAAAACTCTTCCGGACCTACATCAACCCAATTTTCGTCTACGGCCTTCACCTTCACCCAACTCCGCCCAATCCGCCCTGAAGTCCGCCGATGCCACCTTTACAAGTTCCTCAAACGATACCTGTGCGTGCCCCAATATGCCAACAATGCATGGACGCATTTTCTATGCGAAACTGAGCCTCTCACAATCGGGCTGGCAAGGTAAGTGTCCAACAGTGCTGGGAACCTGACCTTTCCGGAGGTGATGTCCGGACACAAGTTGTTCTTCCGGTCAAGGACTTGTTTACACCTTATTGTCCTTGGCCGACATCTCTTCGGAGTATTGGCGGTCACGCACCTTTGTCCGGCTCACGGCCAAATGCCATCAACGACGGGAGCTAAAACAGACTCTGTTTAACCTGGCCCATCCTCTTGTCTGTAATATCCAAGAATTTCATCATTTACCTCTACCCACCGGTTTATGTACTATCTGCAATTCGCCTTTTCACTTTTTTCATGCGCACTGAACTAGTCAAATCCATTGTGTTTTCGCTTTCTATCAACTATTTTATTAGTGTTGACTGACCACTTCATTCTTTTATCCTTGAATCGCTTATTGTATAAGATATTTATGCATACAGTTATATATTTTACAAGCTGACATGACCAGAGTCGCAAGTAAAGTTGTTCGTTTCAATGTTATGTCAAAAGGTTTACAAAGAGGCCGAAAATTAGAGTTTTATTTAGAGCTTACTGCATAACTTTGACTAGTTCCCTAAGCATAGTTTTGTGGTCGTACAAAGTGCTTCTTTTGAATAAATTGAATGGTTTAGGAGATAACTAATTTTTGCTTTCCTTTGCATTCCAAATCTCTAGTCCGTGATTAAGCCTTGCTACCGTCTGAGTAAAAGTCTTGGGAGCTGACGGTAGGTCTGGGAAGATCTTGCTCTTTTTATAAGGCCTCAAATCTCAATTTGCAAGATCTGGAGGACCATTATTCGTATCTTCACGGCACCTCGTTCTCATGCCGGCAAAAACTCTTTCTGGGCCATTATTGGGTTCTCATAACAGATGGGATCGAGTGGTCATGAGGTGGTAGGGTTTAAAAAGTTTATTCAAACAGACCGATTTTCATTCGGCCGCTGGTCATGGAATCCACAGCATCGCCAAGAGAGATGAAACCATGATATCCGGTTGACTCAATGAGGATATTGCTGGTGAGTGGCGTTCTCTACTATTCCAACAGTGCTTTCATGTCTTTGGATAGCCCGCTCATTATTCCAGCTGCTCTGTTGATGTCGTCAACTTGTCAAACGGACTTTCAGAGTCCGATTTTGGTACTTAAGTTGCGTGATTTTCGATGGGCAGTGTTGCGTTGAACGGACTCATCAAATGCTATGGCTCTGTATTTACAAGAGTACGACATTGAGCTCAGCGTACCATAGCACTTGAATTTTGAACCTTCAATCCTCATCCAAAACAATGCGTTCAAATGCGTCCCAAATCCAAACCAAAGTCATTGAGATGAAAATATGTGGTTCTAGGAGTTTAGCTACCCTTCAGGTACCCTTAAACGTACTTTGAACTAGTTGGATACCATTTAATTGGCTGATTTCTGCATTTTTGATTGAAAAACACACAATTAGAATCTGGTATTGCTGTGATTGTAATTAATGAGGCCTCCAAAGTAATTTCAGTCTTAGAACTACCCCTTAAAGCACGAAGATGTGTTTAGTTTGGCTCTGGGACGCATTTAAATTCTTTGTTTTGGAGCAAAAATGAAGGTTCAAACTTCAACCGCTATGGTGCACTGACCTCACTGTCATACTATTCTAAATACAGAGCACTAATCAAAGCCATCCTTGACACTGTGAGAAATGCCAAGAAAATCATGGGGCTTTTTAACCACTGCCTGACATGCAACCTATTTCAGTCTGGGTTGGTTATATGAGAAGGAATTGAGTATAATGATATCAAAACAATGTTGGGCCAGTATTAGGATAGGTGAAGTAACCTAAGTTTGAATCTCCATCCATCAAATTTAACAAGCACTGTCTACCATCTTGGTGAATTAATTTGAATGGACTTTTTCTATTTTGTAAATGTGGAATAGTGGTGCAGCTTTCAAAAATCATTAACCATCACTGCCAGAACAAAATGTCTATAAAACTCCCCCACA
>NC_081448.1:5671557-5671707 GCF_007210705.1 Tigriopus californicus
CTTGAAGGTGCTCTCAAAACGCACATTAAGCCTCTACGGTCACTACAATTGACCCTAAATGCTGGGTTGGGACAAAGCTCATGAATGCTTTTGAAAACGTACAATATCAGATACCTTTCATACCTTCTCTGAGGACTGTACAATCCCAAC
>NC_081448.1:5672014-5676915 GCF_007210705.1 Tigriopus californicus
ACACTATCTCTGGACTTAAACGTGCGATATATCCAACCACATGTTTGAAAAGCCTTACCAACTTTCAACTGGATATGCTCATCGAACTTTCCATTATCTTGGAGGACTACACCTAAATCCTTCATAGATGAGACCTGCTCAATGTCCTTACCTTTATCATCTAATAGTGGAGTGTCTAATGGCGTCAACCCAAAGGTCATTGAGTGGCCCAGGAATAAATTTGGTCTAGGACCTTTGCAAGACAACCGGAATCCTGACCATTCCTACCAACTACCAATTTTGTATCATCAGTATAGGAAGAGATACTGACATTACTACTACCAAGCTTCTGAAGCGGAGCAACGAAGATAATGAAAAGGAGAGGACCCAAAATGGAGCCCTGAGGGACACCCGACTTGACATCATGTATGTCACTAAGCAATCCCTCAACCTTAACTAATTGTTTCCTACCACAAATGAAACTTCTTAGCCAATTGAGAACCTTGCCTTGGATCCCAATCTCATGGAGCCTGTTAACTAAAAGGCCATGATCTACCTTGTCAAAGGCCTTGGCAAAGTCGAGATAAACTACATCGACTGATTCATGGCTCTCCAGTCCCTCAATAACATGCTCTATATGTTCAATCAGTTGGGTAACCGTGCTAAAATGTGCTCGGAACCCATGCTGGCTAGGAGGAAGGACTTCATGTATATCAAGAAATTCAACAAGTTTGAACTTCATGATCTTCTCAAACACCTTCGCAATATTCGAAGTGAGAGAAATTGGCCTGTAGTTACTGGGGAGTGACTTATCTCCCCCTTTGAAAATTGGAACAACATGAGCTACCTTCAGAGAAGAGGGGAACTTGCCCTGGTCCAAGATGCAACGCATCAAGTACGAGAAAACAGGAGCAAGAACCTGTGAGCATCTCATCAGAAACTGAGATGTCACTCCATCAGGGCCAGGGGAGCTCGAGAGTCTCAAGTCCCTGATGGCCTCTAAAGCATCCTGATCTATGACTACAAGATCATCTAAATGCTCAGCTTGACAAGCCTTGCCGGTCCCAACAAACTCATCAATAGAGCAATGGAATGTTGCTCCTAAACTCAGTGGAGTTGAAAACACACTAGAGAACTAATCTCCAAGTATGTTGGCCGTAGTCCCTACATTATCTATGGCTTCCCCATTGACCTCAAAAGGCCCTACAGGGTGTTTGATCTTTCTCTAAGAGTTTGCATAAGAGAAAAACGCCTTCTGATTCGACCTCACCGCTTGAACAACTCTACTTTCCTTGGTCAACTGAATTGCATGAGAAAATAATTTTTTTGAAACCATGCCTTCTGTAGGGTCACAACCAATGGTATTGGCATTTGCAAAGTGTCTGGTCCTCAAATTCTGAGTACAGATTAGGAAGTTACAACTGGCGTACATAAGTTCTTTGAACATTGCCGAATTGCCAATTTTCCTAATCTATTCAGTCAGTTTTCGATGGTGTGCCCATCACTGCCGTTGCCGCTCGTTGACAACGGTCCCTCAATGGTCTGTGATTGCGCGCACTTGCGCCCCCCTCACCACCTCCTCTCGTCTACCTACCTT
Organism: Tigriopus californicus; assembly: GCF_007210705.1. NCBI lineage: Eukaryota > Metazoa > Arthropoda > Copepoda > Harpacticoida > Harpacticidae > Tigriopus > Tigriopus californicus. The sequence goes on from NC_081448.1 coordinate 5,673,591, forward strand.
ACTGCTACTTCTGTGTGTCCCCTAAAGTGTAGTTTAACCCTAATTGGATCCCATTTGGGCCCTAATTAGCTCATCATGATTACAAAAGGAACAACAGATGTTTTACAATGAACAAGGAACGAAAGCGCTCTGGTATTGGGAGTGTGGGGGAGCGTAGTGTGGGGGAGTGTAGAAACACTAAATGTTGGGCCAAGGACACTTCAAAAACTTCGATCAAAGGAACCTTTGCAGTGTCAACAAGAAAGGGGCTAGTTTGTGAGATGTTGATCACAAATTTGTCACTTTAATGTGCTGAAAATGGTGTCGTCCAAATGCACAAATGCATCATTACCAAGTTTTCTGGCAACCTTCAATTTGAAATTGGATTTGATCCCATCACTATGGGACATTGAAACAGGAAAGGAAGATGACGTCATCTTCAACTCTTGAGAGCTTGCTCCTAGTGACGAGGCTTAATAGCTCTTTGTTAAAGGATTGAATTAAAGTTTAAGTTCTTTTACCCATTAAAAGAATGGTTCATGTAGCAGTGAAATACGTACACTGAACTGTCTCAGTTTTACCAATGAACATGCATAACAACTTCTTCTTAGAAGAAAAAAACTGTTTTTGGGCTTACTTTTGTTTGTTTATAATTTTCTATTTTCACGACAGACTTTTTGAAACCTTAAGAGGGTTTTAAGTCTATTATTGAGATTTGTATCTTGCTTTTTAGTACCCCCTCTGTATTGAAAAGTGCCCCAGTGGCCTCCCAAAATTTGTGCTGACTTCATTATGCAGCTGGTATTGCCATGTCCCAATTATTCCTTGTTTTGTTGTCTATTGGTTGGTTGTTGTTTTGGGTGTCATTTCATAAAATGACTGGTATGATTTATAACGATGGCTCGAACCATGACCTCTTGATGCTCATGTATGAATTTCATATTTCGATGTGGCCTTTAAACCTGAATCGCAATTGCAGTTGGGGCAGAATAAACGTGTGTTCTACTGATAACGGCTGGTCTGTAATTAAACAAACCGGTATATTTCATGGTATAGTTCCTTCCACATACCAAAGTTGTTCCATAGCGATTGAAGCAGAACAAAATGAACTGTTCGAAACAGACAAACTCTTTTTCCAATAGATTTATTTCTTAAATTATTGTATTCGTGGAATGTAAACATTCCCCATTTTGGTTACAAATCTGCAGTTTTAAGAATAGATTTCACAACAAAGTATTGCATTCTGAATTTTACTTACTTGCTACTTCAGTACTTATCCCCAAACCATTCAAAATGGAAAGCAAAATCTTGAAACTTGAAAAGTCTTTTTTGTGCATAAAATAGTGTCGTAAAAAGCTTTAGAAAATTGCAAGACACAAGGAGAAACACAAGCAAAAAACAGTTTGAAATTGAAAATTTCTTGAATACTTCATAAAAATATATTTTGGCTTCGGACCTCGCAACTGAAGCATAACTTGTTGCCAGCTAGTATCAAGTACGCGCAACAAATAAAAGTTTCAAAAGCTTGGATGTCATTGGTCACTTTTGTCGGTGAAAAAATTGCAAAAATTCAAGTTCAATTTTGATACTCAGAAACAATTTGCTGCCAATCTTTCATCAATTGTTCCTTCGGAAAACACCAAAATTCTTCAACAACTTTCCAGCCGGTCTTAGCCGACAATAATAAGTATTCATTGGTAGGATTTTGTCGATATGAATAGGCTCCCAAAATCAAAGCTTGAGCAAATCTGCTTGCTATGCAAGTCCTCAAAAGATCCATCTCCAATCTTGGAATTTTTCGATGCTTTATGTAGCCAGCTATGACATGTCCACCCGTTTGATTGGGATGAACTGCTGAATGTTTAAGCATCATATACATAATTGTGATTGCCAATTCAAATAGAAGGGGATTCTTTTGAGAGTCGCCGAAATCGATGACAGATACTATGTCATATTGAAGAGGGTTATCTGATCGTTGTTTGACCACAATGTTATGATCGTTTACATCCCCATGGATAATACCCTCTTCCAGTTCTGGTAAACGGGGAAGAACTTCTCGCTTGAATGTTTCAATGATATCAGTCATTAAGGTGACGCGGTCAGGGTCCTCCACAACGTGCAAAACTGAACTTAATTTGGGAACATTGGTAAGAGACCAACTCAAATATCGAGTGTCGTAAGCGGAATGGTGGAACGACTTCAGTGATTGATCCATTCGACCTACATATTGTCCGCATTGAAAGAAATTATCCACAGTCCAAGGATCAATTTCATATAACGTCTTTCCGGGAATGAATCTAAGTACCCTGATCATGTTTCGACCCATCGGCTTCTCTTCCAAATCATCATCAGTAGACAAAAACTTTAACTCCTCCAAGCTGTTGTATTGTCCACGCTTATTAAGAATAGGCAATGAAACTTCAAATCCATCTCTATGAAAATGAAACATCAATTCTTTTTGGGCGTCGAATAGTGCACTGTCTTGAGAATCTTTGCTGTTGGCGATTTTGAGAACATATCCATGTTCCCAAAGAGAGGCTAAATATGGATTCCCCTCTACAGAGACTGGCTTAAACCAAAAGTTTTGATCGTCAAAACCATTGAGTTCTTTGACTTTCTGGGTTTGCAGTCCATAGAGAGTTTGAATCAAATTGACAACCTTGTACTCGCTGACGTTGGGTTTGACATATTCGCTGAGTTTGATGGTTCCAACCTCACCCATGATTTTGATGTCCTATATGAATCTATAGTAGCAATACTGATACCGGATGGGTTTCCACTACACTATGATGTATGCGTAGTTGACTGAATGAGCACGGATTGCAAGTGTTTGCAACAACGCGTATCAATTAAAGCACAATTTTCATTTTTCACTTCCCCCTCTTTATGTCAACTTGGAGTCAAGGTAATTGCTCGACCACCTGGCAAAACGCACACTTTTGGAACAAAAAATTGGACGGAAAAAGTGGAATGTTGTGCTAGAAACGCGAAACAACAAAAAGCAAGAGAATACTGAATCTATTGAGCAAACGTTCTAGAATTTTTTTATGGGCCATGAACCACTGGAAAATGGACAGGGATACCGGGGTCGAGAATTGTCATTTTGGAATCGGGTAAACGTATTGTGTTATTCTTTTTTTGAGACGAGTACCAGATCGCTAAATCTACACATTCTAATTTTTAACTCAATGGAACCACTAAATGAAAAGAGATGCTCCTTCAAAATAATGGAAAGTTCGATGAGCATATCCAGCTGAAGGTGGGTAAGGCTTTTCAAATGTGTGGTTGGATATATCGCACGTTTAAGTCCAGAGATAGCATCACGATGCTAACTCTGTACAAGTCG
>NC_081448.1:5676966-5730213 GCF_007210705.1 Tigriopus californicus
AAAAAAAAAAAAAAAAAAAAAAACCTTATCACTGAACTCTTCAAAGAATGAATGGGTTGGCTCTCTAGCTCTTGCCGAGATTGATCATCAAAGGAGAGGTAAATTATTTTTCTAGACCCTTTTATGTACCAAGCTTTGAGAGGGTATAACGTCTGACCTTGTAGTTTGATTGAGCTGAAATTTGAAGTAACTAATTGCAACGTTCTCAAGAGTAGAGAATTTTTTCGGGGTAGGAAGCAATCGTTTTTGAATTTCATTAATTTATACTCAGAGGCGATACTTTTTCATGTACAGATTTACTTAAATCATTCTTAAATATACCTTGCTCAGCTCACAAAACATTTGGTTTCTTGTTGCCATTTTCTGCTCATTAGTTGATATACTCTGGACAAATCTAGTTCATCAACTTTCACCGTCATTTGCGAACCTCCTATGGTAAAGTAAAAGATCTTTGGCATAATCACAAACCCATTTTGTGTCAACCCTGAGGATAAATTGGGAGCAAAAATTGCAAAACGAGGTCTGTAATACATTCCCAATTGGTATTGGTATTGGTATTTTAGATATGGGTGGGACGTGCTCTGCCGTAGAACGTACAATTGTGATCGAACCATCTGCCAGAAAGGTCATTTTACCAACAACCCACTCACTCTGACCGGCCAATGCCGACCAACATTCCATTTGGAAAAAGGTTCTGCTCGAAGGGCTTTAGCAGTTATGAGGCTCAATTTCAATCATTGAGAACCCCTGGACATGTCTAAGCTCTGAGAGTCAAAGTTTCATTAATTGCCCTATCAAGGAAAATGCAAGATTGTATTATTGACCTGAGTGAACAAAAATCTAAGCTTCAAAGCGCCTTCCTTCTTCAATTTAACCAGCCATAGGAAGCAATCCTCTTTGTCATATTTTGAACCTGTCAAAAGTTGCCAATGCAATGGAGACAAAAATAATTCGGAGAGGATGTAATAACAGCCAGTGTTATCAGAAGATTGCCGTCGTCTAGTTTTGATGCCCAAACACTCACTCCTCACCGTCCATGGATGTGGAATCCGTACATTAGGAACAAAATCCACCTCACTATTTCTGGTTGATGAAGACTAAACACTGATTGACCTCGCTCACTCTCGGGTGTTTTCTACTACTTCCACTACTCCACCCATTGCTAATATTTGTAGAATTAAAACAAGGGAGGATCAATTTGCTCGTATTATTGATGGGTTCCCAAGCGTTTCCAACAGCTTTCACCGACATCACATGGGATGCAGCGCTAACCTCCAAGTATGCACCTTCCATTTTTGCCCAAATACGCCAAATATCTCAAAAAAGCTTGCAGCTACCAAAATCAAGTTTGAAAAGTGGGGAAATTAGGCATTATTTTTATCTGCAAGTCTTCATGGGCGTTGCCTGTTCATGTGGTTAAAAAAGTCTACGGATCTTGGTGACCTTGCAGCAATTTCCAACCCCTCAATGTTTCAAGCAATGATGTACAGTAAGTAATGATCCACATTGATGATTTTAATGTCGATACTTTGGGGAAGGGCATATTTCTAAAATTGATTTTGCAAGAGGCCATCATCAAATTCCAAGACTAGACTAGTGTTAGCCACTCAGTGTAAGTGGGTGCAGTGAGGGATTGTTCAAATGATTTCAATTGCTTGAATATAGTTGCTGACCACCATTCAATTTGTTAAATCACAGGTACAATTGAGATGAGAATCTAATCGAGACATCTTTCTTCATTTTGAATGTAAGGTTTGTCTGAATTGGAACAAACCATATTGTTAACTTGATTTGTTCAAAGGAGAAACACTACTTCTTGTTTATTTTCGGGTTCATTGTTTCACCGTCGCATTGTCTTTGACGCATCTTTCCTTTCATAGTCTTTTGTCGCCCTTAATTTTACTGCCCACTATTGCCAAGTGCAATCTTCAAAGATTGATTGGAATAGAGCCTTCTACCAATAACTATCAATAGGTCAAGGAGCAGGAATATTTGTGATAAAGACCTACTATCAGTGATGATTATTGACTCTGCTATGCTTTGACGTGATTGAAAACGTCCAAAGTGATTATTTTTTTCAGATTCAATTCAAGAGTATGGGATAGAAGTTAGGCACTGTGCAATTGAATTTCGACTATACAACAAGCTTATCCACTTATCCACTTATCCACTAAGCTACGAGAAGCATGTTGAAAAGCCTATCACACTTCAGAATAAAAATGACATCCCATTTGTTCCATATTACTGCATTAGCTCGTCTGAGCTAAAGAGGTCAAAGGCAGAGAGAGCCCACAAAAAGCATATTAAATTGTCGTTGATAATTAGGCCAAGTGCCGGGGAAAAAAGCAGAAAGCATTTACCTTCTGCTTTATTATGTTTAGTCGATGAAAACCTGAAAGGTCATTGTTAGTAATAGCTAATAAGCCCCCTCATCCCCCCTCATTTTGTAGTGGGTCATTGCCTAGAATGGCGCTCCTTGAACCCAGAATGGGACTCAATACATCATGCGGAATTGAATCTATTTCTTTTCGGACTACCTTACCGCTGCTGGGATTGAAATCCCAGCAGTTCAAGACGAGAAATTCATTTATATATATTATTTGATCGACCAACCAATTAGTGTTGGCTGATCTGGCTAACCCTTGAATATAATTTTTACCGCCGATTTCTTCCTCATTTCGCCAGAATAGCGAATCCCTTGTATGATCTTTCCACTCAAATAGGTTCAAGTGGATATCTTTTCACGACAAAGCCTTTGACGATCTTAAGTTGATGGTAGCAACTAACACAACCCTGATTTTGCCGCAACCAGATCTCCCTGACACTTGCTATTCCAATGGAAGCACTTTTGGCCTTGGCCTTGCTTGTAATCAAGTTCTGCCGGATGGAGTAATAGCTCCCATTGCTTTCGTTTCCAGGAAACTCATAAAGGCAGAGGAGAACTATTCCATTTATTGAATTGAGTGCTTAGCATTATTATATGGCCTCCGTTCCATCAATTACAGGGTATTTCACCTATATCCGGACAATTTTTGATTGCATCCAGATCAAAAAGTATTTTAAGAGGAGCACTTTTAAGGGTTTTATTTTGAAGCATATATGTTTGAGAGTTCATTCATTCAATATTACCCCCCTCGGCCGCAATCATCCTCTCGATCCTGGGCCTGAAGGACTTGCAAGCGTTTACGACCTCTGCAGGATCAATGGTAGACCAGTGGCGTCTGATGGAGGTCTTCAGTGACTTCAGGTTGTTGTGGCTGGTCTTGCAAACTTGTCTCTCCAACTTCCCCTAGAAGTAGAAGTCCAGGGGGTTCATGTCGGGGGAGTTGGGGGGCAGGTCTGGGGGTCCCAGAAGGCCAGGTTATGGACCTTGAGGAGGTTAAGGGTCTTCGTGGCCTTGTGGGCAGGGGCCGAGTCCTGCTGGAAGTTAAACTCGCCCCCCCNTACCTGTCGGCACCCACCCTCTCCTTGGGGTCAAAGATAAACTCGCTCCTCCCGGCCTCGGCCTTCATCCACGGAATGACCACGGTCTCCAGGACATCGCAGTACCTGTTGGCACCCACCCTCTCCTTGGGGTTGAAGAAGAAGCGTGGCATCACGGACCCGTTGCTCCCTACGACGCCCAGGGTCATGATAGACGCTGGAAACTTGGTGGTGTATGGAATGTTCGTATGATCGGGTAAGATTAGTCGTGGTTATGGAGAACAAGGAACTTTATTAAAGGAGAACTATTGAACCGAAGTATCTTGGCACGTGGCCGTCTAGACAAGTCATCATCGTCCCAGATTTCAGCTGGGGGAAATACCGTCCATAATGAGAGGTTGGGATATGTATATATATTACAAAACATTCTGTTCATTCCAGTGTAAACATGGGGAACATTGGACCTGTCTGTGGCCTTCCAGCGATCATTTTGTACGTTACCTGCCTATCTAAAGCTAGTTTCTCAAGAACCTTGATCTTAGTGCTGTCTTTTTTGGAAATAAGACAATGCACATTCAAATAAGGCCCTTTTATGGGCAGATAGCCCCATGATGGACTAGAGCTATCAAATCTTTGACTAGGCTCTCTAACCTTAAAAAATCCTGCTTTGGGACAAATCTCATCTTAGGTGGAGGATAAGAGAACCTATGGAGAGAGGGTAAAAGGGGAGCAGAAGAGAGAGAAGGAACTCTGGCCGCCACCTGAGCATACGATCTAAAACATGCGTGGGGCTCATGGCGAACAGAGGGAGGCTTAGGGCTACAAATTTTGAGCAGAAGCGAGGTTAAAGGAATTGAGGGTGAGATTGTAGGAGAGGGAGTGGAACAAGGGGAGGGAAATAGCGAAGGAGAGAGGAAAAGGGTGGGGTAAGTCTGTTGAGAGACTTGACAATGAGGTTGAGACAATTGTCTCTTCCTCCTCTTGCCCCTGAGATGGGCCTTTGTGCATTTGAAATTGAGGCATACCTTGTGCCTCAAAGATCTCATGCACATAAATGGGTGAAAAAAGCTACATCCCTGTTTGGAACAGCCCTTCTTATTGAATTTGAGAAGGCCAAACTCTCCAAGTTTGGGACACCATTCTGGATGAGCCAGTTTACACCCTTTCCCTGCCTTTTTGCATCTCTGTCATTTATGGACATCGCAAATCTCAAGAGCAGTTTATGCTATCACTCTTTCTGACCTCTGTGACCTCTTTGACTACAAGGGGCATTTCTGTCAAATCAAAATGCCTGTGTCCCTTTTGCCTACACTTGACTGGTTCATCCCACTGTCAAGTAGTGGCTGGGTGTGACCAACACAAGCTATTAAAGCTTCCATAATGAAAGTCTTATTGATAGAGTACGGAGGTTTCCCATCCAAAACCAGCTCTAAACAGTTCCTAGCCCCTTCAGGAAGTCCCTTCAACAAAGCTTCCATGGTTATTGAAAGTAAGGCTATTTAAGGGATCCTAATTGAAGATACTGGAAACCTGAACAAAGAATATGGAGAAATATTCTGGAAGCCTCCTTCAGTTTCAAGAGAAAGACCGTTAGAAATGAGCGAGAGGAAAATAAAAGGTGAAAAAAGTAAAAGAAGAAGAAGAAGAAGAAGAGGAAGAAGAAGAAGAAGAAGAAGAAGACAGAGCCAAGAGAGCCAAAGGGGGAAACCAGCGCGTGTGAATGAGAACCAGTTGTAGAGCAGGTAAACGACACACGTGCTAGGTGGAAACCAAGGAGGAACGTACTCCATGGGGACAGAAAAGAAGAGAATAGAAGATTTCGCTAGGTTGGGGCTACCAACAAAGGAGAAGAGATAAGAGTCGGTCGACTACGATGACCTACTCTTGGCTGACCAGCTACCTAGCCTCAGCCAACATACCACATGGAGTATGGTAGTAGTGGAGTGGAAAGCTCTCTGAAACCTTGCTAGAAGACGTTTCAGTTTTGCGTTACCTCCTAATCAAGTACTGGAATATGAAGATGGAATTCATTGAGCATATTGAACGCTCTCTCAGTGGGAATGCATCTGATCAGAAGGTAACGCGTAGCTCTACAAAACCTCGCTGTAAGACGTTCGATCTTCGACCGAGCCTTCCACTCCACTACTTACATACTCCATGCATACACCAACTCGACTACAGGAACAAGATGACATCAATGGAATGAAATAGAACAAAAAAAGGTTCTAGAACCCAATTTTGTATTGAAAATAGGAAACTAAACTGATTGTAAACAACAAGAAAAATCAACTACAGTTACAAGTACATGAAATGAACAGACTAAACAATAAAAACAAAATGAACTACTCCTTAAGCCAAAAATACATGCAATAATCTAGAATTGGGATAAAAAATATTGATAGACGAAAAAAGTGAAATACGACATGAATATATAAATAAAAGATTAACTACTTAACTACTAGAGCTTGGAAGAAATGAAAGCTAAAGTGTCTTACCTTAAGCAGCCACGCGACCACTTACACAACACAACACACTCAGACCGGCCGTTTGAAAAGATCAGGAACAACAAAATGTTGCAACTGCTCTCAACAAAAGACTGGACTGAACTTAAAAGGGTTAGTTGCGGCGCCGGGGTTTGAATGCACGACACTTGGGGAGAGGATTCTTGCCTTATTCACACTGCCTCTTAGACCGCTCTGCTACACCAGCTCAGCCCAGTTCCTCAACACAACAAGAATCTTTTCATTGTTGAGTCTTCTCCCTTAAGCGCTATAGGATACTTTTTGACGCTACATGGACTCGCAGGGACGGAGAACAAGTCTAAAACCAAACTCGAAAATGCCTGACATGATCCAATATTTGCATATTTGTCACGGTTCGGAAATTCGAGACCGCCGTAAAAGGGAAAAATGCTAAGATTTGAAGCTCCCATCAAATTGATGATAGGCTTTAGTTTCTAAAACACTTTTGAACAAGTGACTTGGCTGTTGGAATTGGCTAGGTTTTTACATTTTAATATTGTAGCCAGCATTTGAATTTGCCACCAAGTTCGTGAAGGAAAACCTGTGAAAGATTGAAACACACCATTAGAGCCCAAATGGGATCCAATTAGGCCACCCAACCCGGCAAACCCAAGGGAAAGCCTCAAGTTTCTAACAGCTTGTAAAGCATCTTGATCTATTTCCTCACCGAGTAGCAGGTGTTAGCAATTGCTAACTCCCAAATCTCAGCAGAAATATTCCTCAGGTAGATTTGAAGGAAGTTATGCCAAATTACAAAACAAGTAATTTCTAAATTGCTTCCAGATCTTTTGGCTTGTGCCACTATCTGGAGGACTGCGTCCCCTGCCCTGTAAAAAAACAGATCATTGATAAGGGCCATCTCACTCTTCCCTGCATCTAATGGCTAAAGAAGTTCACCTCGTCTCTGACAATGTTCTTTGGGTTGACGGACGGAGCAATTGTATATCTATGATTACGAATCAGAGATCTTTCCAATCAAGAGAGGAAGGTACTACTCATGATTGACGAGATCTATGTTCAACAAAGAGTGGAGTTTTCTGGGGGTCAATTCTTTGGTCTCGGACACTACAGTCACGTTTGATAAGTTTGCCATTTCATTAATCTAAACACTTGATTGAAAACCTTTTTTTCCTCCTGCAAAAGCTCGTTTGGGCTCCCGGAACAAACTGAACTCTCCAGAACTCCATTTCGCCGTATTTTGAAATTGGAGCTGAAATTTCAGTTCAGCCGGGAACTTACAGAACAAATCACTCGTGAAAATGTATTCCTCGCCAATTGTTTGCAGCATTTATATTGTAACAGCTACCATTTCCATTGTTTAAAGGGCTGCATTATCTAAGTCTTCGTGATTTAGTTCATTTAGAGGAAAATCCTCTAAATTGATGAGCCCGACATGATACAGCACCACTGTGATGGATCTATACAACGCCGCCGGCCATAAGGACGACCCCAGCACCCTCGTGCATGCTGCGGTTGACTCTAGTATGGTTAAGGTCCTTTGGTACATTGACCAGAAGATGGCCCACACCCCGCAGTTACCCATGATGGCGGACCCCGCCATGCCCATCAACGCCATGCTAGCCAAAATCCCGCCCATCTGGCTTTACCGCCTGGAGCTTTGAGTGCGCTAGTTGGAGATCACGTTCCTTAGCAACGCACTGCTGTCACCAAGCAGGAAACTATGTACAATCACATGGTTGCTGTCTTGGACCACAAGGTCATCTGCAAGGTGGAGGAGCTTGTGGCAGTGGTGCTCATCAAAAACCCATACGACAAGCTCTAGGTGGCTGTCTTGGACGCGTTTGGGCGCTCAACCACTAAGAAGGAAGAGATGTTGTTTGCCATTGACGGGTTTGCCGAGGGGTCTGCTTCAAGTGTTCTTCGCCATGTCAGGTCGTTGATTCCAAGGACCTCCTGCAGTTACGGCTTGCTTCAAGCATTTGTGCTCAACCATATGCCAAAAGAAGTTAAAAGGCACCTGACCGCCTCCTCCTTCTCTGTCACGACTGTTGACGAACTCTCTAAGGATAGGCTTGGCATCAGGACGTCTGTCAATGCCGTCAGCCTCATTGCCACGACTGGCAGGGTCATCTCCAACAAGGACGTAGAGAATCTCAAGGAATTTCTACTTGAGGCGCACCAGATGTCTGTCTGCACTGTTGTGAAGAAGGAGTGAAACATGGATTTTTGTTTTTTTAACACAATTGGTTTGGGGACAAGGCAACAAAGTGCACTGAGCCATACAAATGGGACAACAAGTCTTTCAAGCCTGGCAACAGCAAGGGAAACCCCAACGGCGGATCAGCAAAAGGGCGCGGATCCAGCCACAATTAGACGCACCTCCTCAGTCCCCTCCCTCCAGCTCTCACACCTCTGCTTTGATCCCGCCAACCTCTGAGGTCGTCCCCCAACCCCGAGGATCACCCAAACGCTCATGTGAGCCCAAGGTGTCCCGGAATAAGGTTTTGAGCCTTCAAAACGGGATCAACGCCTACTACGCCGCTGCCGGATCTGCGGGGCGGGCGCAAGACTGGTGGACTCTTGCAATGACGTGTCCGTTTTCCCTGTCGGCCGGCGGAATAAGACAGGGAAGCAGTCTGATGTTGACTGCCAACAGGTCCACCATTGCCACCTCTGGCCGCCGCCACATTCCACTCCACATCGCCAACTGGTGGTACACCCAGGAATTCTGGATTGCCGATGTTGTTAGACCCATACTAGGTGCAATTTTTTTGTACAAGAACTCTCTATCAACCTGCATTGCCAAGTGAATGACAACTGTGCGGCCATGAAGTGCGACCTTGAGGATCTCAAGTTTGTTGCCCACATACATCCGAAAATCTCCGGCCTCAAGGGCCCTTCTGAGGATGACCCCTGTTTTCTCTGTATCCTGGGCGAGTTCCCTGACCTTCTTGTACCAGAGTTCAACAGCCCTACAATCAAGCATGGAGTGGAACACTTCATTCCACCTGAGGCACCACCAGTGTTTGTCTGTGCACAACGACTTCATGGCAACAGGTACACTGTGGCCAAGGAGGCCTTTAACGACATGGAGGCCAATGATACAGTTTGAAAAGCAAACTAGCCTCGCTGCACACAGTCAAGAAGGCTGACGGAGGTTGGAGGCCTTCTGGCAACTATCATATCCTGAATCTTGCTAGACAAGAAGATTGTTACCCTCCCCCCCACATACATTGCAGATATACCAAGTTGCATCAGGGGCACGAGGGTGTTCTACATGGTAAAGGGTTTTAAGCAGATCCCAATGGCGGCCTGCAATATCCCCCAGACCGCCAGCATCACCCTGTTTGGGCTCTACAAGTTCCTTTGGATGCCGTTTGGCTTGAAGAATGTGGCGCAGGCCTTCCAACAGTTGATGGACCAGGTGCTAGGCGACTTATCATGCGTTTTCATCTTCCTGGACGACATGCTTATTGCCTTTGGCTACCTTGAGGAGCATGAGCCCGACCTGCGCAAGGTGCTTACCCTTCAGTCTGCAGCAGGGATTGCCATCAACCATAACAAATGTCGGCTTGGTTATTCAGAGGTTGGCTTTCTCGCCTTGCATATCTCTGAAGCTAGGGTGGCACCCAGGGAGGAACAAGTCAAGGCTATCTGCAAGATGGCGGCACCCAAGGAGGAACAAGTCAAGGCTATCCGCAAGATGGCAGCACCCACGACAAAGAAAGAGGTTCAGCAATTCCTTGGGATTATAAATTTCTACCAACATTTCCTCCCACAGCTTGCTCATCACCTCTGCCCCATCACGCTGCCACTGTTCCGTCCACAATCAAGTACATCATCCTAATATGATATGGATAAATGATGTACAGGATGAATGATTGCTCCCAGGACGGGTTTTATCAAAATGTAAAGATAATGTATGTTATTATCTTGGGAAAATCACAAACTTGTTGGATTGCCCATCGTGTAGTCCGTTTGTTGGTCAGATGTCGATCAAATGCCAGCCTAATGCTCGTAGTGACGTCGTGATCCATCATAACCAGCTCCTCCAGCCCTTGATCTTAGATGTACAATGTTGCTGGAACTGGTTTTATCAAAGAGCTTTGTGATTCAGTGTGAATCAATCTCTACATCGTTCCTATCACCAAGGAAAAGCTCCAATACCCGAGGGGCTGGTCAGCCCAGCTACAACCATGGGTGAGGAATGTCGGCTACATGTTTGAAGGGAGGAGAAACAGGAAATCCCCGTCTACCACAACCGCCCATCACAACCCTCTCAGATCCAATGAGGAATGGGTTAGAACAAGAGTCACATTTTCGCGCTCGAGGAGAGCAGGGTCACCTTTTGGATCTCGAGGAGATAAGTCACATTTTTCGTGCTCAAGCAGAACAGGGTCATGTTGGAACACCCGAAGTGAAAGGACCTCTCCGATCGTGAAGCTCTACTCGTTGGATGAACAAAGGACAATTGTGCTAACATGCTGGAAAAAAATGACTTCGCCATTGTTGTGGTGCCAAGAAGTGGGAACTGTTTCGAAGGACAGAGATCGTCATCATATGGGAGTAGGAAACCCAGGAAGCTGTGCAGAAAAGCAAGAGGACCTGGGGAAGTGCCGAGTCTGAGTACAGCACTTCGTCACTCTGTTAGTGGATCTTCAATCCAATTGAGTGGACGTCATCCAAGCATCTCCGTTGGACCATCTCGCAAGACATCGAGCTGTAATTTTTAACTCATTGATTTCAAATGCGTATGTCCCTTTTTCCATTGGCCTCTACAATTCCCCCACTTTTCTTACCGGAGCAAGACAGCTGATAGGCGGTGTGTTTGTGATGAATAAAGAAGATTGAACTGTACAGTTTGCCTTGAAGAGTAGCCTAGATTTCCCAGACGACCGAGATCGTGCTGGTATCGTAGGGAGTAGAGGTAGCAAGTGATTTGTATGCAACTGTATCTATTCATCACTCTTGTAGCAGAAGTCAGTAGTTAGACTCTAGAGTAGAGGTCGACTGTGATAGACGCATTTCGACTGGGATAGTGACCACATTTTGCAAGATAGTTAGCCTTGAAGATTGGCCCAGGTAGGCCAGACAACCGAGATTGATCTGGAACCAATGGGGAGTAGAGGTAGCTAGCGATTTGTATCCTTAGTCATTTGATGATTGTTTGAGGCCCTGATAAAGGAATTCGAATAATTGGCTCAAATGCCCTGATTAGGGTTGTAAGGCTTTAAGATATGGACGGCCAAGGCGGATGTACGAGATGTACTAAGTGCTCTCCATTTTAGAGAGCTATCAGGGTATTTTTACCTAGTGCTTGGGTCAGGAGTTCCATGTTTCTGTTCAACAAGGGAATTCAATAAGTCAGGACCTTTCACCCCTGGCTGGTGGACGGAACATAGAGTCTCTTTTTGGTGCCGCGACCCGGGATCTTTTAGATTCCCGTGAATAAATTTTGATTAGTGACCAGGGCTTATTTTGGGTTGTATTAATTCCCAGTGTTTTGAATGCTGAAACCGGCTTGCGACAAAGAAACAGAATTTCTTTTTGGTGCCGAAATTTGTGTCCACGACCTGCTCATAGACCCATTGATGAAAAGAGAAAACCAAATCGTGCCAAGGAAGCATTTAGTTCTTATTTTTGATGCTACAACCCAATTCTTTCATCCCCGAGAATAATTACTGATTTGCGAACTGGTCATTTTTTGTTGGATTCTGCTTTACCCAATTGGTTTTGAAAGCCATTGGACGGCTCATGCCAAGAATCATAGCAATTGTTTTTGGTGCCGATATTCTAATCCACTACCCGGTTATTTTTGGGTTTTGTGTTCCCAATTTATTTCAAAAAGACAGTAAACGGCTCATGCTAAAGAAGCGTATAGTACTCCTTGTTAGTGCTGCGATTAATTCAGAGTCCCAAAGCTTGAATTCTGTATCCTGAGTGCACACATACTGTTTGTTTTAGACTCCCCACGATAGAATTCTGTGCCTTGAGTACACACATACTGGGAACTCATTTTCATGTTCCCCAAGAGTTGATTTTTGCCTTGAGTTGCACATTTTATGAAAGCCAATGGAAGGCTTGCACCATAGATTTACATAGTTCTTCTTTTGGTACTATTACTTGTGTTGACCCTGATTGCTGAATAGTTTGCCCAGATTCAGCACGTTTTTCTTTTGCCGGGAGCAATTCAAAACTTCCATAAGTCGAAAGAACTGTGCTCAAGATTTCAAATTGACGCACGATTATAGGTGAGGAATTTCCGAGAAAAGAATATAGACAGTTCGAGAAAACATGGTTGTGTCTAATCCCAGAATGACAACGTCAAGTGAAGGCATCACATTGCTAAGTGGAGCTTCATCAGAAACCAGGAAGATGTGGACGAATCCAAACCGAGGTAAAGTGCAAACTAGGACACCGAGGGAAGCCTTTGTTTCCGTAGAACCGCTCGAACCACCCGTGAAAGATGATGCATTTTGGGGCAGGAGTGACAAGTGTGCTTCAAGAGCCAGCAGATCTCAATCAACTTATCCACTACCAGTGCTAGAGGTCGGAACTTTCAAGGGAGAGAGCGCAAGACAATTCTATGATTGGTGGCCGACTTTTCGCGATGTATATCAAGAGAGACCAGAGCTGGACTCAGCCACCAAGCTTGCGTATTTGAAGAGGCATTTAACTGGAAGAGCCCTACAACTGTCGTCTGCCCATGGTACATATGAAGATGCTATACGGAGTTTGCATCAAATCTATGGAATCCCTCGCAAATTTATCAGAGAAATATTGGATGATCTAGATCAATTGAAGGACAGAAATGTCGATTTAGTGGACTTGTTGGTGATTGTTAACAGCTGCATAACCCTTTTCAAGCTGATTGGCAAAAGTACTCAAGAACTTGCACCAATGTTGCTTTACCCAATTACCAAGAAGCTGCCGAACGAAGTAAGACTGAGATGGAGTGAGCAGGTCTTGAAAATGGAGAAACAAGGACAGGATGTAACAATGACAGACTTTTCAGAGTTCCTAATTTTTGTCATAAACCTGTATGAAGACGCCGAAATACCGACCCAACCCTCAAGCAGCAAGCCAGAGAAGATGCAAGAATACTTCGAGAGATCTTCTTCCCCACAGGTGGGTTTATTGTCAGCTCAAGTGTCGGAAAAGGGACAAGATACCATAAAGAATGAAAGTCTCCTTGACGCTACAGAGTTGAAGACGCAAAACAAAGTCAAGAAAGAAGAAAGAAGACCAGANTCTTCCCCACAGGTGGGTTTATTGTCAGCTCAAGTGTCGGAAAAGGGACAAGATACCATAAAGAATGAAAGTCTCCTAGACGCTACAGAGGTGAAGACGCAAACCAAAGTCAAGAAGGAAGACCAGAGCAGACATCCTTCTCAAAGGGATTGTGGAAAGCTCATCAGCAGCCCAAGTATCAGCGTGTCTTTAATGATGTATGCACGTCGAGCCACAACAAGTGCCCGTTTTGTTATGAGCCAGCTCATAGAGATATAAGAGAGTGGCAGTTAACTCGTTTAAATCGCCTATGCTTTCAATGTCTCGTCAAGCATGATTTTGGGAAGTGCAAGGCCCCTCCTTGCCAAAAATGTCAAAGATTTCACAATGTCTTGCTCCACTTTGGGCGCAAGAAAACGGATAACCCCAATGTGAGGGGAAAAAAGAAAGGTGGTTGAGACCACGATCAACGCCATCAGCGCCAGCCCAATGGGGGGAGGTAAACGTTGAAGAATGGAAGATCCAGAAATGCCGCAAGCGTGTTAAGAAGACTTCGAGGAAAGAATTTGAGAGAGACCCCATCATGAGCAATTCAAGGATGCCGAGTGAACCGATTGAACCAAACCAGGCCGAATCCAAAGGCCTAATGGATGAAAGAAGGAAAACGATGAAAAAGAAACCAATCCAGCAAGTGCATCCAAAATTGAAGACAGAAAAGCCAAGTGTGAAAATTGGCTGTCCTGAGCCTAAAAATGAAAGTCAGCCCTGTCCATCTGAGAAATCCAGCAAAGAAAATAGTCTGGTCGTTACAGAGAGAGTGACAAAGAAAGAAGGGAGTTAAGACGATTTTGGGCAAGCTTTTCCAGGTCTAAATTGTAAGGCTTTAAGATATATAATTGAAGAAAAAATAACAAAAGTGAAGTACGAGACACCGAACAGATTAGGGAATCAGCTGTCTAGCAAGGGTACTGTAAGTTAATGCTCTAGCTTTTTTCGATTTATCCTTTTCTCTTGCCCCAACCCCCGATCACTCATTCCTTTTCAGAAATATTATGTTGTAGACAAGTCATGATTATTCTCACATATGTTCTATGAGTTACCTTTCAACTGTCGCTCATTGCTCCTTTTCATTTGCAAATTGTTGCCCCTTTTTTCCCCTGTAACCAAGTTTGTGTTGGCTTATTGCATAAGGCCAAGGGGGGGAGTATGTTCCGTCCACAATCAAGTACATCATCCTAATATGATATGGATAAATATATGAATAGCCATTAGGCTGATCCATCATAAACAGCTCCTCCAGTCCTTGATCATAGATGTACAATGTTGCTGGAACCAGTTGTATCAAAGAGCTTTGTGATTCAGTGTGAATCAATCTCTACATAGTTCCTATCACCAAGGAAAAGCTCCAATACCCGAGGGGCTGGTCAGCCCAGCTACAACCATGGGTGAGGAATGTCGGCTACATGTTTGAAGGGAGGAGAAACAGGAAATCCCCGTCTACCACAACCGCCCATCACAACCCTCTCAGATCCAATGAGGAATGGGTTAGAACAAGAGTCACATTTTCGCGCTCAAGGAGAGCAGGGTCACCTTTTGGATCTCGAGGAGATAAGTCACATTTTTCGTGCTCAAGCAGAACAGGGTCATGTTGGAACACCCGAAGTGAAAGGACCTCTCCGATCGTGAAGCACTACTTGGGTGAACGAAGGACAATTGTGCTAACGTGCTGGAAATCAAGTCGATCCATTTTGAAATCAGAGCAGTGAAAGTCAACCCTTGGAGTCAGGACCCAGGAAGCCGTGCAGAGTCAAGAGGACCTGGGGAAGTACATAGCATACTTCAGTGAGCCAGTATAGACGAATTGAAAAGTCTCTGGAGCTGAACACAGGTGCAACTTCTGAGTTATACTCCGTCAATTCGATTCTGGACCTTCAATCCAATCGAACCGACGTCATCACCGTGGATCTCCATTGGACGCAAGCATCACCTCATCAAAAGTAGGTTTAAACCATTTTCTGGCTATGCATGTTTTCCCTCTTCCATGGCCAAGCAATTACCCCCTCTTTCATTACCCGAGCAAGACAGCTGAATGGTAGAGTGTCATTTTCATGGAGAGCAATTGAATAAAGTAGATGGAACTGCAATCGAAGTTCATCTTTGATTTGGCAAGAATCAAGTGTTAGACTACAAGTGTAGAGATCAGCATCGTTTGATAGATACCCAGTAGATTAGGATAGTGACCACATTTTGCAGGATAGTTAGCCTTGAAGATTGGCCCAGGTAGGCCAGACAACCGAGATTGATCTGGGACCAATGGGGAGTAGAGGTAGCTAGCGATTTGTATCCTTAGTCATTTGATGATTGTTTGAAGCCCAGATAAAGGAAGCTCAAACTATTGCTCAAATGCCCTGATTAGGGTTGTAACCGGAGGCCTTAAGATAGGTCTAAGAAATTTAAGCCCATGTACTAGGTGTTCTCCATCTTTAAGAGCTATCAAGGTATTTTTACCTAGTGCTTGGGTCAGGAGTTCCATGTTTCCGTTCACCACGGGAATTCAATAAGTCAGGACCTTTCACCCCTGGCTGGTGGACGGAACAGCCACTATGGGCTCAAAAAAGGACTATCCCATTGAACATACCACAGAGTTCATGGCCGCCTTTGAGTCCGTCAGGGAGGCTCTGGCAAAGGCCGTGCTGCTCCACTTCCCCAACCCTGAGGCCGAGTCGGCTCTGGTTGTGGACGCCAGTTACTCTGCACATGGTGCTGAGTTTGCCCAGAGAGATGAGGATGGCCAGATGCGGCCAAATGACTTTTTTTTTGAAGATGCACTCCTGAACGGAACAGAAGTACTCCACTTTTGACAGAGAGCTTCTAGCAATCTACATGGCCATTTACGCCTTCAGGCACCACATTGAGGGGTGCAGCTTCACTGTCCATACGGTACAGACCACAAGCCCCTCACATTTGCGCACATCGGCACAGTATGTGGAGAACGTGGTAGCTGACACTTTCTCCCGTCCTACCAACTCGTCAGCCAAGCTCAACGCCATCCTAGCCCCACAGTGGACGACACCGCTATAGCTGCTGCCCAGGTGCCGCCCGAAGTTGCCAGTGAGCAGTTTCCAGTACTTAAGCTCAAGATGCTTCAAATTAGGGTGTCATCTGCGACCTCTCCCAACCTTGTCCCCGTCCACTAGTCCCGGTGACATTCAGAAAGGTTGTATTTGACTCTGTCCCTAGCCTCAGCCATGCTGGGCCATGGCCAACGGCCGTCAAGGTCGACACCATTTCGTTTGGCCAGGGGGCCTTCAAGATGCCAAGCCAAGAGCCTGTCTCTGTCAGCCAGCAAAGATTTCCCGCCACATCAAGGCTCCCTTGGCCCGTCGACCTTCTTCGGAGAGCCTTCATGAAGTGGTGTTTCCTCCAGCCGACTTCCACGGTGACCGGCCGACCATGTCCTGCGGGATTTGGCTGCAACTGACTACTTTTATGTCTGACATGACGGCCACAAGGGCCCTCTCCAACCTACATATGATGGTCCTTACGCCGTGCTTGAGCAACACACCAAGTATTTCATCCTGGATCTTGGAGGCCATGTGGACAAAGATTCCCTGGATCTACTCAAGGCGTCAGGGGCGTGACCTCTGAGGTTTTTGCCGTCCTACTCCGCCGTGGGCGTCCTCTGGTTGTACAATTCGACCCAAAAAACCTCTGACAGAAGATCGTCAAGAGCTTGTGACTCATGACCTTGATTTCACGCCCTTTGGCGCTCCAAACCCGAAGGTCACGAGGTGGGGACGTGTCTCGCGCCCACCTGTGCGCTACTCGCGCCAAATTGCCAGCTACGGCATCATTTGTCACCATAAAGATTGATCTGTTCCCTCATTGGGGGGGGGGGGGNTATTTGTAGAGGCTACCATTTTCATTGTTTAAAGGGCTGCATTAGATAAATCAAGTTTGATGATCTGAGGTTTACAATTGAACTTTGGTTCACCACACAGTAAACGGGCCCAATTAAAACCATAGTGGTCTTTAATACTTTGTCTTAGTAAATTAGTTTGTTTAGAGGAAATTCCTCTAAAATATACAGGGTGAGCCACTTCAATCAATCACTTGCATTATTCACACTTAACTTAAATATTGCGCCACAACGGCGCATTTGCGCCACTTGGTGCATAAAAAATTTTGTAGAGAATTTTCTTACCTTTCATATGAGTATAATTAGGTCTTGATACGACCTCTGTTTGCCGCGACGACCATATCCAACCTTGGACGGAATCTTGAACACACACGGCGCACATATACGGCCTCCAGACTGCGCCAGGCGGCGTCGATGCGCCGGCGCAAGGTTTCAATGTTTGGAGCAGACTCTTGGCAAGCTACGCTTTTGATTTTATTCCTTGTAGAGTAATCAAGAGGGTTCATGTCAGGTGATGAAGGTGGCTATAAGTCCTTTCCCAGAAGCACCAGTTGTCTTGGCGCAATGCTTCTTGCACCAAATTTGATGCATGCACCGGTGCGCCATCTTGCTACCATACCCAAGTGCCAGATTGATAATTGGCATCAATCCACGGCTTCACTTCTGACCCAAAAAGCGCCAAATACGCTTGTTTAGAGGAAATTCCTCTAAAATATATAATTTACCAATATGGGCCCTTATTTGCAACGTCACACGGCCCCCATAAAAGGGAAGAGGCACGGTAGATTACTAGATAAACTGCTCTTGCCGTGGCTTGAACGCATTTTCTATTCCAGACATTATGTGACTCGGGGCACTAATTATAAATAAGATTTTGATAGAATTAGCCAAAAACAAACCCAACAGCACTATAATACAATAATAAGGAATTGGCCCTTTTTTTAGTACAATCCAGGGCCCTTGCCCTTATTTGCAACGTCACACGACCCAAAGAAAACGGGAAGAGGCACAGTAGATCTCGGAGGTGCTTCCAGTGACCCTTCAAATGGGCCCAATTTTTTCTCTTAAGAGTCGCGCACACTTTAGGAATAACCTTCATGTTGAGATCAAGCCCTCCACTTTTGTCGGCATACAAAATCTTCAAGTTGTAGTTTCCAGACTTGATAGTTGACGAACCAACTGCACCATGAACAAACATGGGTTTCCCCTTCTTTTTCTGGCCTCCAAGTCTCTTCAACACTCGTTCACTCATGAATGATGTGTCAGATCCTTCGTCGATTAGGGCGTTAACCACAATCTGGCCACGGGGACCCTCCAAAGTCACGGCAATGATACCAAGAAGGACGACACCTTCTACCTCAGTTGCGTTGGTGACAGAAGAGGCTGAACAGCATCTTGGACGGGTAAGGTTGGATGATGTTCCACGGCTTCTATGGAACATTTCATGATGAGAGCTCTTGCATCCATCCTTTCCGCAAAGCTCCCTGCTCTTGCAGTCTTGGCTAACGTACCCCACTCCAAGGCATGAAAAGCAGAGCCTTTTCTTGATTGCCAAGTCATATCTTTGACCTACCGTGGAACTCATAAAGGCGTCACAACTGGAGGCATTGTGGAACTCTGAGCAGATTGGGCAACCCTGCTCTGATAAAGTTGTGTTGGTCAAGGCAGTTCTAGTCCTTAATCCCCAGGATTGGCCAAAATATCTTCTATCACATTGGGATAACTCCAATAACCAATCACTCAGTTTGGTCAATTTTTCTCACTTGGAATATCTCTGCTCAGTTGGTCCCAAGCATTAAAGGTCTCCTTGTCGAGCTTACGCTCTACGCAATGCACAATTTGGCCCCAAAGAGTGTCCCCTGGTCCCACTCTCTCTTGAATGATGAGCAGATGCCCCTGTAAGTTAAAAGCTAGGTTCTCCAAGCTCTGGGGTCCCTTGGTTTCACTCCAGGAAGGTTTTCGATTTCTTGCGTATGGGCTTCAACAATGAGTTCCTGTCCCTCAAATACTTTGAAAAAGGTTTTTAGAGCGGCCTTGTAGTGGCTCTCCGAGTCCCCAAAACCATAGATCAATCGTCTTGGTGATTCTCCCAGTGAGGCTTTCAACATCCCCATCTTCTCGGGTACAGGCTTTGAAGAATTATGGACCAATTCCTGAAACATGTTGGCCCATTCATGGAACTCAACCACATTTCCATTGAATTTTGGCATCTTGAGGTCCAGAGTAGCTCGCGCTCCATTTAAGCCCTGGGGTACTTCAGTTGAGGGGTTCTTCATCCAGTGGTCCTCATACCTGTGGGGGTCAACTGACTGGGCCTCAGGCCTTAAGGGAAGGCTTGCCGTTCCTCTGCGCTCACAATTGTCCTCCCGCCTCTGGGGGCAAAAGGATACCTCGGGATCATATTCCTCATTTTCCCCAAAGCCTTACTGATTTGTAGGTCCAATGATTCCACCCGGTGCCAAACCCACTCCTTCAATCTCCATGCCTGTTTTTCTTAGGGCTGGCGGTGGATTAATTTCTACTCCATTCATGACTCTTGCGAAACTATCCCCATTCTCTGACCCACAGATAGATGGAGGCTCGTCCAATCTCCCATCAAGGTGGGGCAAATTCATATCTCTTTTCCTCCAGAATCTCAATATGGGTTCCAGCAATTATTCCACAAATGACTGGTGGAAAGCCCGAAGAAATTGCATTGGCAATTTTTTGCCTCTCAGATCAATCTGGAACTTTCAGTAACTGACTTTGGATATCTGCCACAGCCTGAGTAACGGAAATGAAATAATAAGTGGAGACAATGTGCCTTGGAACACTCAGTATCAGTTCTAACTTTACCTTGTTAATTAGTTGGTAGGTCATAGATTGGGATAATTGAAGCTCTTTGTTGTTTTTGAATTGCAGGGACCTTGATCCTATT
Organism: Tigriopus californicus; assembly: GCF_007210705.1. Taxonomy (NCBI): domain Eukaryota; kingdom Metazoa; phylum Arthropoda; class Copepoda; order Harpacticoida; family Harpacticidae; genus Tigriopus; species Tigriopus californicus. Next base: position 5,696,939 of record NC_081448.1, read on the forward strand.
ATACTGTTCTAGATCTAATTGGCCTTTGATCACCTCTAACTGGCAACAAATGGCAAATTTAGACATCCATGATCTTTAGCAAAATCTCTCATTGTGTTTACGGGATTTGGCTTGTCTCAAAATAGAAATCTTGGTAATGTTTCCTGAAATTCTTCTTGCATTCTTCATATGTCTTCCACAAACTCCTAGACCTAAAAAAATCTTCATCCTAATGCCTTGCACTTTAAAGATCTGCAAGGCTCATGGTTTTTGGTGAGGAGGATAAGCCAGGGTAAGTTGTGACCAAGGGGGACGAAAGGTTGAGCAATCTGAGTTTGAATATACTTCTACTCTATATACTTGCCGTTTTGATTGCAGTTCTAAATCTCAAGTATACTAGAGCATAGTTATGTTGTGAGACTATTCGGACATTTAGGCAAGCGCTGGTACCAGCAAACAAACTTGCCTGCCAATGCCAGTGATGCAAAATTGGGGTTTCAAACTAGTTTTAGCGATGGTGACCTTTCCTCAGATAGCAATGGGAAAGAAGGGTCAGCTTCTCAAAAACGTGTTTGAAGCCCCAAACTTGCATCACTGACAATGGTACCAGCAAACAAACGAACCTGCCAGAGTTTGCCTAAACGTCCCCATATGCTTCGGACGATTTTGCTCTTATTGCGCTAAGCATTCGAACTAGGGTCTACCCTTCTAAGCAGGCCTGCCAGATGGCATATTTGTACGTCAGGAATATGTCAATCTGGCAAAAGAAACAATTGATATGATATCTTGATATATCACTTTTGAAATAGCCACCAAATTAGCAGGACTTCATTTGTTTTTTTTAAAGTATATTTATCAGACAGGAGATGTGGTTTCAAGTAGAACCCTGCAAGATCCATTTTCCATTCTTGCGATTAATCGATTGTTACTGATTACTGAAGACATGTTTCAATTACAGAAAAAGGTGATATCAGAAATTGCCAACATTTACATTGGTTACACTTTGTAACTAGTGGACGCATTAAACATCTGCAATATGCAGAAATTTGGTGTGACATTTTCAGACCAAAGGATGATTTCTAACCGACAAATAACTTGACTAGATTGCTCTGAAATAGATCGTTTCTATTTTGGTCATCGTCTAGTATGTCAATTGAGGCAATTAAAGTTGAATTGAATTGTAAACTATGGAGCATTACAATTATAACACGATTTAAAGCCAAGAATAAATTTAATATTGCTTAGGGAGAAACACTGTTTTGTGCCCTATTTTTCTGTTCAGGATACCGTTCAAATAAAACACCGTTCTTATTATTGATAAATAAGATATCTTGGCACTTGGCAATTTCTGGGAAGAGTGCCCCAAAAGCTTCTTTCCGTTGGTACAAGAAAAGCTACATAAAGTCTGCGTTGGAAGTCGTAAAAGAAACAACTAACGAGTATTTTGGGGGGTTTAGGTGGTTACAATGACACCATTTTAAAATGTAATGGGATTACAGTTTTTTTTTTTTTTTTCAAAAAAGGAGCGATTTACTGCAATTTCTAAACTACGAATTTCGTTACTACTGCCCTGCCAATTAGGTTCTCTTGGACGGTGGCCTATTAATCATAAAAGGCCGAGATTTCCAAACATGCTCTCGATTGAAGCCATCCTGACCCATTTTATGACCATTCTGGTCTACCTTGACCTCAGGTACCTAGGAGCGCTGGAAAAGGCCACAAACTGTAGCGTTGCCAAATACCTGCCGTGGAGGCCAAACTCCCCAAAAGTGGCTACTTATGTAAGTATGGTCGTTGTATATCTTCCATTTTGGGTCAGCTGCCACTCCCTTGACATTTAGTTGCCTTAAGTAAAAACGTTGGAACGGATTGTGGAACCAAACCTCAGCGGTCAAGTTCGTAAGGTATGAGCTTCATGAAGTTGATTTTTGTCTGTCGTGAGTTCGAATCCCGATGCGAGGAATCGTTTTTTTTCTTCATGACAGAATTAAGCTCTTGAATCTGCCACTGTTTAGGAGGCCCTTACAACCGAGCTGCCGTAGGCTTGCGCCGCGGCCTAGGTACCCCCAGGCCCTTGCAAGCGAAAGGTTAGTTCAGGTTTTATTCTCTTCTCGAAGGACCAAAATATCAGCTGACCATAAAAGGAAGATGGGAAACGGCCATACGTTTGTAAGTCAATGTCGGCGCAAGCAGTGGATAACCTCTGATGGTCCATGATTCTTTTGGGGGATTTGGGTTGACTTCCTGGCTTTCGAACCAAACGTGAACTTCTTTATGAGCGTTTGGCCTGAAAAGCTGAACTAATCATATCATGTATGTGGCATAGGCAACATTAGGATAGTCCCTGTCTGGCACATGGCCACTTTTTAGCTGGGATTTGGCCCACCGCCGGTCTGATATTTTGGCCACACTGTTGCGTTTCAGCTCAGAAGGTCGTCCATGTTGGAAGAGAGACAGACGTTGGTGTGCTCCTGGATTTGTTCAAGTACGGCGTGTACTCCTCACGCCCCCGTGCCCCGTTGTTGCAGTCCTGCGCCGGCTGGTTCCCTCCGGCCGCTTCGCCCTCGTGCCCGTCTCCCGCCCGTGAGTGACCGCCGTGTGACCGGTCGCTACCGCTGGGTGGCTCCACTCGTCCATCCATTTCCCCGTGCCCGTGCGTGTTTGTGCGTGTGTGCTTGAGTGTGGCATCACTCACTCACCCGCATTCCGCCCCCACCTCGTCGCTCGCTTTGCCCGCTTCGATTCTGTCCACTCATTGGATTGAAGACCCGGATCTTCGCCCTTTTTTCTTTGTCCGTCTCATCATGGCCGCCCAATGAAGATGTCGCCCGTTTGTTCACGCCCTATTCGCCGCCGCTGCCGCCGTGTTGCCGCTCTTGCCGGTCTCCGGTCCCGCTCGGGGACCCCCCGTCGTGGCCGTCTAGTCCATGAGTTCGTCCCCCGGGTTGATTGCCTTGCCCGTTGCCGCCTCGTCTCGGTCGCTCCCATTGACGCCCCCCGCTGCCGTGAGCATGGCCTCCGCGCCGCCTCTGCCACCGTCCGCTTCGTCGGCCCCGCGTTCTTCCTCTCATCAACGCAACCCGGGCCTCATTAATGCTAACGGCGGTCTGGATGCCAAAAAAGGCGGTGAGTAACCTCCTTATGGCATGGACACTTTTGAGAGGTTGAGTTTGGGAGCTGAAACTTGGACAGTACAAAGCGGGTGGCACCCGGGCCAAGATGGCAGACACTTTGAATTAATAAGACCATGTCAGCAACTTCTGATCAAGTCAGCATTGAAGTCATGGGGCTGAATATTCAACGGTCCTGATCTCGGGGTCAAGATCCTACCCACCGAAAGTCCGCCATACGAAAGGAGCCATTAATTGCTACCCAAGGATAGAAGGAGTTACCTAAATCCCATCGTCAAAAGCCAACTTGAGTAATTCATGAGCAGAAGCGGGCTTGCTTTATTATTTTGCGTCGAGTTATGTAGTGAGATCTGACTAGGCTAATATTTTTCATTAAGCTTTGTTTTTTTGCATTGCTCTGACTTAGCATGGTGCAATCGTCTGATTGGGTTGCGAGCGTGACCCCCCTTCAAGTTCAGTATTTGGATGGTTCAATGATCCAGTTTGTTTGTTTCCAGACTCATTGCCCGGATTTCACCATGGAAAGTCTGGCAAGTCGGCTTCAGCCCGACATCGAGGATCTCGTGGCCCCAAACCCGACTCCGTTCAAGGTGGGGCCCGATCCCACACCAATAGTAACCAACCTCAAACTTATGGCAAAGGTCGCTTTCAACCCAAGCGGTCTGCTCAACGCCATTCCTCCGGATATCAATCTGAAGATTCTGTGGCCTTGGCTGTAGCCCCGGCGGATGAGTTTGAATATGGATCAGTTTTTAAATCTGGATGCAAGAAACGCAATTTCAACCACTTGTTGAACTTTCAATATGAACCCCGCGGAATCAATCAACCTCGCCGGCAGACGGGCGAATATAACGCTCGTTCGTATGGAGGCACACGGCGTAAGAATTCCGGCAACTATCGACCCAAATACAAGAAAGAACAATACCTTCAAGCCAAGTAAGCTTTTTTTATCAACTGATCTGTATGCCAAACATCCCTTCATCGAATACTTTGTAACGATCTTCTGTAGTTGTCAATTTGTGGTTCGAACGGATGGCGACTATACGGCCAATCTGACCAATCCAGATTGTATCGTAGACTGGGACTTGGTGGAACAGGTGGGCCTTAAGACGAGTGGTGTACCCTCTTGCCCAATTTGTTTGTATCCACCGACGGCTGCCAAGATTGCTCGATGTGGGCACATCTTTTGCTGGTCCTGCATTCTTCATTATTTAGCCCTCTCCGACTATCCATCGAGAGACTGCCCAATCTGCTTCGTGGCCATTTTCAAGCAGGATCTTAAGAGGTATTGAGGGCATGGTTTCAGCATTAAGTGGTTGAATGACTTGCTTACCAAATGCTCTTGTATCCTCGCATAGTGTGGTGTCCCTGCTCCATTCGGATTACAACACGGGCTCCGAAATCGAAATGAGACTTATGCGGCGAGAAAGGAGTTCACTTTTCGCGGTTCCGGTTGGCCAATACCATCCGGAGATCAACAAGAAACACCCGTCCGTCTCGATGGCCAACAATTCCTACTCGCAGCTTTTGCTCGCCTCGCCGTTTGAAGTGGCCAACGAGATCATTGCCCGTGAGCGCAATGAATTGGAAGAACAATATCGGTAGTTGCTTGTCCGTTATGGTTATTAGTACGTTAGGGTAATCAATTTATTCTATTTCCAAGTTGTGACAAGGATGAACCGGAGTCGTGCTTTATCCAAGAGGCCCTCCAATATTTAACTCAACGTGAGGCTTTGATCCGGGCTTGCAAAGGATTCACTGCAACCAACAATATCAAGGGTCATAGCCTGACTGAAGTGAAGGAGTTGCAAGAGATCCCTGCTCCTGTGGACAAGCTTGCCAACACCATGGCCAATAGCCCATTGAGTAAGTCTCCGGATGGTGATGAGGATGTTGGTCAGCTCGAACGTCCTCGGCATCTCAGCTCGAGTAGTGACGGAGCTAGTAGCGTTGAAATCGAAATGGAGGACGACGCTATCACAGCTGAAGATCTAGACTTGTCGAATCTTCAGCCCGCCAATAAGAATGAGGAAGATGGAGTCAATTCAAGCGAAGTGCTCAGCCGAAGCAACGTGCCTAAAGACACGTTCTACTTCTATCAATCGGCCGACGGTCAACCCATCTATTTGCACGCTCTCAACGTTCAAATGTTGGTCCATCAGTTTGGCTCGTTCGAGAACTGCCCTTCAGTGATCAAGGGTAAAATTGTGGAGAAGGACAGCACGGCCATGAGCGAGGATTTACGGAACAGGTTGCGATATCTTCGTCACCTGCCCATAACTAGCATGTTCGAGGTGTGCGAGTTGCAACTGAGCATTCCCGCCCACTTTTCGCCCGAAACCTTGGCCCTATTCAAAGAGCAGATCGAAAGCCGGCGTCGAAAACGTGCCCGTCGGGCTCGAGATGAGAAACGTCGCGAAAAGAAAATTCAATTGGAAGAGGACAAGTTGTTGGGCAAGTTCCCTGGAGCCAAGTTGAGGATTGAGTCCGAGTTCCATTTCCCGGAGGTTGGACGGGGTCCAGCTTTATTGGATATCGAGCATCCTACCCTTAACGAAAGCTTTGCCTCCTCAAGATCAACCGAATCGTTGGACTCAGTTGAGGGTAATGTTGGATTGGCCTCGCAAGGAGTACAATGGGGAAGACCACGCCCCGTCGACGAGACTATTCATGAGTCAGCGCCCGCAAGCAAGAGCTTTGCCACTATGTTGAGACGTGGCGCACCCAATCATTCGAGCGCTTTGAAGAGAAGTGAGACTTTCCCTACTCCTGTTGCCCCTCGACCGACCAACCATTCGGATAGCGAACCTGAACCCGAAGGCTATGTGCCACCTCCCCCGCAAGCCAAGCTGGGCGACTCTTTGGCTCAAGCTTTGGAACAGTTCTCGCTAAATAAGGCTCAGAATCCGATCTCGAAGGATAAAGGACGCAAGAAAGGCAAGAAGATGAAGGGCACGAAGTTTAGCTTGACCGGTTAAAAAGAGACCATTCTATTGCAAATCTTGCTTTCCCAGATGTAATCATTGATCCAACTTCTTACTCATCACAGATTAAATGACATTTTTTTTTTCATTTTACCATTTTGCAATTGCAAGTAAATTTGGATATGCGTTCATGCACTATGACCACGCTATCCATAAAGAGGTATTCGATCGAGTCCCTGGCGCGGTATTGATCCCCGTAAACTGATCGAAGTCCATGGGTTTTTTTTCTTGGGGGAGTTCATTTGCTTTGTGTCAAATTCAAGAATATTGATATGTCGAGCAAATTTGTTGGCCTTTTCTTCAAAGACCAACTAGTCTGTGATACAAGTAACCGTGAGAAGTAAGGATTAACAATATCTTTGTAATCAAATCTATTCTAATAGTGTAAATATCTGTTGAGCACAACTTTGTCATGGCTGGAAAAGGTTCTTCACTGATTTAGGTTATGACCAAAAAAGATCAAATAAACGGTGTCTACGCTATTATGAACTTCGCTTGTTATCACTTATGAGATCTCTTGAAATATCGTTTGCATTCCACGGACTTTGTTCGATTTTTCCAATGCTGAAATGAGAACAATGACATAAGCAGAAAATGTTCCCCTTGGAATTGCGATTTTTCCTATATTAGTTCAAGATCCCATCATGCTTGATGCTTGATTCTGGGTTTCTCTGCTCACTTGTAAGAAGATATTACCATTACTAATTCGTCTTCTAGTATCCTGAATGTTCGTTCCACGTCTCCCTTTTGGGTTGAGGCGAAGAGGGTAATTTCAGCTTCTCCTGTGGCTTTCGGTGTGGTCTGGCAAAAAGATATGGAAACCAACAATCATATGCTATGGAATATTTTTTTGTAGTACAAACTTGGAATGATCCCCCGCCCATGGGAAAGCTATCCTCGAAAGGTTGATCCAATTTGAATTTGATGGTCTGATTCATGACCATTGTCTTAATCTCAATGATCCACTCGTCAATCTCCCGCCGAATGGCAATGGTAGGTGTGGTTTTGCTCATCATTTTCTTGGCCAAGTAGGGTACGCCTTTGAGAAAGAATCGTGATCTTCTTGCTACCACGCAATGGCCACTTATTCAAACTTAAAACATACCCATGGTTCCCAAGTAGGCTTCAAAGTTTTCATTCCTGTCAAAGTTGAAAGTTCCCATCAGTTGATCCATGCCACTTCTCAAGTCTTCAATCCGATGTTTTTATGATCAAACCTCACTGTTCAGTATATAGTACTACGTAGAGGAGAGGGATTTTGTCTGAGCACAACCTGCAAATCCATCTGTAGCACTAGTAGTACCAATCAAGCATCGGCTGAACTCGGTGTCTTTTGGCGATGAATGGACGAGACAGCACGACGTGAACAGCCACCGTCACCTCAATTCAATTTCAACAATCTCACGGAAAGGCAGGCACACAATGACACAGGAATGAATTAATACAGGCGAGCCACGCGTTACTAATAATCTTCGTGCTCTTATTGAGTTGAAACTTATTTTATGTTTTTTTAATAGAAACAAATGTCATTTCAGGGTACAAATTCATAGATCCACGTCAATAGCAAAAGGGTGATAAAGGCACAGAGTGTAAATCGGTGGATAAAGGAACATAGGAATGTCAAGAGTTTCATAAATATCTTATTTGGGAACAGAGTAGTCGACTTCAATTGTTTCTCCGTCTTTCCTCACGAGCCAAGCACCGTTTTCAAACGAAAAAAACTGGACGTTCAGGCAAACGTCCGTAGATATGTTAAATTGATGCAAATAATCTAGCAGTCGAAGAAAGAACTCTTCCCGACAGGCTCCGAATTTCATTAGTTTTTTGGCAGTTTCCTTGCGGAAAGCGGCTTCAGAATTTGGGCATTCGTTCAAGACTTTGAGCTTGTAAACTAAAACGGTCAAGTCGATGGCTGTCCAGGGGTTCTTGGGATTCTTCAAGCGTTTTTCCACATTGGCTCGAATCTCTTTATCATCGATGGCTGAAAGAGATACAGAATCAATCTTGTCAACATGCTTTTCTATTTTGTTTTCTCAGTTTATAGCTTACTGGCCACGGTTTCTTCCGCCAAGGTTTTGAGTTTTGATGCACTTGTATTGAATTGAAATATCCTGTCCATAGCATTGCAGATTCGATTCTTCCAATAAGCCAATATTGGTTGAAATCTGTGGTGGTGACCGATCACCCTTGAGCAAATCTCACATTTTGGGAGTGTCACTATTTCTCCTTCACTTGATATACGATCCACACAAATTGTGTGTCCACACGGTAGAACGCACAACCTGTAATCAATTAAGAGTTAATTTTTTCTTCTTCCATCGAAATTGATACTACTTTCAAGACTTGCTTTTGAATTTGTCCGGATTGGCATTGCAGACACTCTTTTGGGCATTCTTCCCTACAAAATCCCGAGCAGAAATGACCACATTTCATTCTTTTCTGACATTGTTCATTGCAAATGAGGTGCCCATCAATCGCAGAGCACTTCTTTTTGCATTGGCCGTGAGCACAATGTGCCTCGCATTTCACCTGTGAAACAAAAAAAAACCATGAAAGGATCCTCGTGATTATTTTCAACCACCCCCTTTTTATATGAACCAAGGACACAAAAGCAAGGAAACGCCATTTTTTTTTTGCGATCACGAAACCTTTCCCGCCAAGTAAGGCCTAAACTATTGCTGCTGAATTTTTTGAATGTCAATTATTGGCATAAGTATTGAACAAAATATGTGACCAATATCATTTTCGTAGCCATTGATATTATATCCTTCAAACTATGCATGCAAAAATACCTAAAATGACTTTAAATATGTCTTAAAGTATAACACAGGAAAGGGGTTAATTAGGTTTACATGATAAAGCAAGAATTTGCTCTAAACACAATCAGTCAATACATTTTTTGCTTTTTTAATTACTATTTGTAGAAAAAACATCTTGACCAAATTTCAAGTAATTTGGTGACCTTGTTATGAAACTATGGTTCCCAGTCTGGGAATGGCCCTCAATCAATAAGTAGACATACTGTAGCTCTGAGCGACATGTTGTTCTTTAAACTCATTTGGATGCGTCATAATCATGGAATAATATATCTTAAGAGATATGACACCTGTTTTATTTGACTATTTTGGATGCTTTGGATGCCTTAGCAAAAAAAAACCAATTCATTGGAGTCCAAATTTCAAATTGAGATCTAGTGTACTGTACCGGGTGTCTTTTTTCTTCTAAAATCCTGTTTTTTGTCATTGTCCGCTCTTTTCATTTATGTAAACAAAAAAAATCGAAGCGAAAACTCATGAAAGCAAAAAAAAAGAAATCATTGCAGCTTTGCTGTGTGCGGGACAGTAAGTTTGAACCTTAAAATGGCCCGCCAGACTATTTGCGATGTCACAACCAACTTGATTGGCAAGCTGACCCTCATCCCCCTCCTAAGAAAGAAAGAACGAGTGGTAGCTGGAATAAAAAGACGCATCAAGGCAGTGCCAAACAAACCAATGCATCGCATTGGATTGGACCTCCAACCTGGTTCCAGAGGGATTCAGACTAAATTCAGATTCCTACATTGAGGTTTTCAATTCTTGTGTGATACCCTAGATGAGAAAAGTAGCACAAAACCACAGCCTGTTGTTTTTCAACAAGATTTTGCTCCTGCTTATTCAGCCAAAAAGACTACCTCCTATTTGGCTAATGGGGGAATCCTGTTTTGAAGACCTAAACTATGGCCCCCAAATTCTCCAGATCTTGAAAACTCTGGTCGATGCTGTGTGGTCGTTTGTTGAGAAAGAAACTTGCAAAGAAAGGCCCCCTTCTACTAAAGTTCTAGGCAGCCAATTTGAAGCACCATGGAAAAAATCCCTCCAACCAAAATCCGCATTTTTTCACCGTTTTCGGATCAGATTGGCTAAAGTCATTGCTTTAAAAGGATCGTGTTTCGAAAACTAAGCTTTGAATTAAAAAGTGAGAAAAACTAACGCAAATTTAACATAGTCTAATCTATTACATGTTAGAAGTATTTAGAGTCCCTGTAGGAACATGCACCGTATGACCTACCTTACAAAAATTGGAACAGGGGTCTCCACATTTGGACCGGCAAGCTTGGTGAGCGCAACGAATCTCACATTTTTTCCTACAAGGAGGACAAGGCACGCCACAAGTAGATTCGCAGATATGGCCGCAGATCAGAGACCTAGAACATCGGTCCAAACATGGAAAATGAAGCTTTCCGCCAGAGCAGTCCTCACATTTCCAAAGGCAAGTGTGCCCACAATCCAAAACTTCGGAGCAAATTTCCAAACAAGGCAATAATGTTTGGGCATCGCCACCAAATTTAGGAGTGGTCGAGTTCAAAAGATAACACGGAGTCTTTGTTGAATGTGAACATGCAGCAATTTTCAGGTTTAAGCTCGTAGAACTTGAGACGACTACTTGGCATTGAGCTTGAGAACAAATATCCCCACACTGTAAAGGGCAAGGATGTCCACAGGGCATAATTCGGCTACAAGGTTGAGAGCATTTATGGGATTTCAGTTGGGAACAGCTTACTTTCTCAGAATGTCCACAGGCTAAATGCACGATTCTCGCACTTGGACAGGGACCACAACCATTCCTGCACTCGTAGCAAAATTGTCGACAATGATGGCCACATATCAGCATCCGATTGCACTTGGACATGCAATCGAACTCGTCAAGATTCGTAGAACATACAAGATCCGAATTTGGATGACCGCATGGAAGATCGATGGATACAGGGACGTCACACGGTTCGCAAGTTTGAAAACACGCTTTTTCACAAGGATGATGTGCCTGACAATCCTTCTTGAGCATAGCACATGGTTCCTGACATTGCCTTGTATGATCTTGGGGATCGGTACTCAAATGGCATGTTCTTTGACAGAGATGACCACACGGGAGTTCAATTTCACAAGCAGCGTCGCAAATACGCTCGTGATCGCCACATTTGCCGTTATTTTCATGTCCACAAGGCAAGACTATCTTCGTTTCAACTGAGCAAGTTCGAGGAAGTCGCAAAGAGGCACATGGAGCCAGAGCCACATGACCGCAAGGTTCGAATCGCACACTCTCTTGTTCTTGACAAGGAAAGCAAGTGGCTGAACAAGGCTTGAGGCAAAGATGCCCTTCGGAGCAATGTTTTAAACACGGTGATTGGCAGGAAAACCGAGATTTGTGACTCTTATCCTCCAAATGACAAACCTCGGGACAAATGTGAGAGCACAGTAATTCCATTGCGCATTTTTCTTGGCACCAGTGGTTTTTGGTAGCCCTTTCAAATTGCTCCACATCGGTCATTTCTATTTTGGAAGATTTATGGCTAGGACAGACCAATGGGAATTTGCTGACCAGGCGATTTTCACCTCGAAAATGGTCGACCACTCGACGCCAGAGCGGGGATTTCTGGGTCAAACTATCGACATGTCCAATGACAAAGAGACCCAATCGAGCTCGGGTTAACGCTACACACACTCGGTTGGATTCCTTGAGAAATCCAATCGATTCCGCACCACCCCGGACCAATGACAAAATGACGATGTCGTTCTCCTGACCTTGGTAATTGTCTACCACAGCCAATTTGATATCACGACATTTGGGAAATCGCACGTTCACTAGATGATTCAAAACTTCAAATTGGCCCGTGTACGTAGAGAGGACAGTGATTTGGGTTGGATCGTGAAAACTGCAGAGGTAGGAAGCGATGCCTAATGCAAAGGCAGCTTCGTATTCGTTAGATTTGCTTGTGACGGCATTCGGGTCCTCGGATTCTCGTTCTTGGTGGGAGAAGAACAACAAATTTGAGGAAACGCCCTTCACATCGGGTAAGGTATGACAACTTCGGTGATCTCTCACATTTGAATAGAAAATGTTGGAAACAAGGTTGGAAATTTCAGATCGCATTCGACATTGCTCCTGCAATTCCACGAACGGAATCTTATTGTTGATGAGCCGCTCAAACATGGAAACGTTCATGCTGTATTTCTTGGTCAGCTCATAAGTGGTGGTGATTGGTTTCAGTTGTTGATGATCACCTGAAACACAGAAAGTGAGCACTTCAAATACATCTCACATCAACGGCCACTCAAACTAATAAACATGCTTACCAATCATCACCAATTGTGTACAAGACGAGGGCAAGGCTGCCAAAACTTGTGATTCCAGGATCTGGCCAGCCTCTTCAATGACGACGATTCGGTTGTTAATGAACTCCAACATCTTCTTGAACTTTATTGCTCCAATCACGGTGACCCCAATCACGTCTGCTTTCTTCAGAACCTCAATACTTTCCAAAGTTTGGATTTCCTCTATTTTGCGTTTAAGACTTAAGATGAGTTTTGTTTGATTGGCCACTTCTTCCTGGATTCCGGCTTGAAATAAGGTTTGAGCAGAGAATACAAGAGGCATTCTTTCTGAAATGGGTATTTCCCAATGGGGTTGATCGATAACCATTTCATCCGATGTATCACCGTTCATCCATTTACGTATTTCGTCATTTTTCCAGTTAATTTTCATACCTGGGACTAACAGGATTCCATTCTTTCGCACATATCTTTCATCGGAAAAGTTTAAGATGTTTAAACTGTTATTTAGCATTTCGATTTCGTTTTGCAGCTTGGCCTTTAAATCCGACAATTGCGATATCAAATCCTTTTCGACAAAGATGAAATTCGGATGCCTGGAATTTCTCGTCACGGCAAGAATCTCATTCAACGAGTATTGTTCCAATTGACTGGACTTGAATTGACTTCCTAATCGGATCACTTTTTGTGTGAAAGGCAAGACATCCTCGAGGAATGAATCCAACGCACGATTGGTATAGCTCATGATAATAATCGGGGTTTTAGATGGACTGTTGGACCAAAAGGAGGCGTTTTGCAAGAAGAAATGGACCAAAGTCTTTCCCATGAAACTTTTACCTGTTCCAGGACCACCTTGGATTAGCGACAATTTATTGTTGAGGACAAATTTAATTCCTTGCAATTGAATATCATTCAATTTGAAGTTCTCTGCGTTTGACGAGGATTCGAGAAATTCGACCATGCTCAATTGCCGTGGATCTTCCTTGTTGATAGGGCTTGCTTCTTGGAGATGGTTAACTAAGTCTTTAGCATGATGGATTTGGATCTCAGGTGAATTGGTTTCACTTTTCAGCAAAGCATTTATGGTTACCGCATTGTCACTTCCACTTTCACAACTTATGCCTTGGTCATTGTTAATACAGTGAACTAAAGTAGCATCGAACTGGTCATTCACTGGTTTGTCTAAACACAGAATAGGGTGAATGTGAGTTTCATAATGTTTCAGGTACTCGAAGAACTTGTACTTCTTATTGAGATTGATCTTGGTCCAGTCATCAGGATTCAGTAAAGTCACGCTCACATATAACTTGCCTCGGATAAGCTCCGTTGCAGGAAAACAAACTAGTCCAAACAACGGACGACTTTGACAAGCATCAGCCGGTATCAGAAAAATCAATGACCCTTCTTCGAGGCGCTTTTTTGATGTTTTGTTTCGAAGTTGCTCCGTCAATTTTGGAACATTCAGCTTGAGGAGTAATTTTCGAGCAGGAATCTCTAAGCTTTCAATGGAAGCTAGATCGTAGTCGGCACAGGCGGTAGAACGATTGTTTCCCATCTGATCCAAATATTGTTTTAGAGGTATCAGATAATCTTGCCTGAGAAGCTCTCGATGAATGCTGACATAGTCTTCTTTACTCTTAAAAGCGCCGACTTTTTTGTTCGCTTTCAATTCTTTCATGGTGTCTTCTAAAAAATCAGCAGGAAAGATGCGCTCAGGTTTGGGAGTTTTCTCGGCTCGACCATAGCTAGCATCTGCAGTCCTCATCAAAGCTTTAAGTGTGTCGTCGTCCAGCCCAACACTTGCATCGACATCTCGTAATGTATCCAATACGTCTTTCAATTCTGTCCGATCCACGGCTCCGTTCAAAGCGTCCTTGATCTCGACTACAAATTTGTCATTGATAATTTTGGCGATTAGGTCACGAGATATCTCCGGGAAGAATCCATGAAGCTTTACGATCTTCTTCACAACTGATATCAACACCTTCACTGTGTCCCAATTATCAGCATTTCGCCAGATTCGGCTCCAATGTGATGCATTGAAATGTATTAGAATCTCAACTTTGGTCAAATTCGGCGACCTGATATATCGCTGGATGGCTTTCTGAAGATCAAGCGTGTCCTCCATGCTGTCTGTCAAATGTTGCGACACTCACGGAATCTAGGCATTACTTTCGGCTTGTTCCCTGGGATAGGAACATGGATCAAATGAAAAGAAAGCTCCTTCAAGCCTTGTTTGTTTCTTGGAACAAGTTCCTTCTGTGCCTTCTGTGGAGTCAGTGGTTGGAAAAAGGAAAGTCTGAAACGAAGAAAAAAACAAAGACGTCACCGCCGAAAAACAAAGGAAGTCTGATTCTATACTCTATTCATATGTTTTACGTTGTATAGCCAAAATGGTGGCAAAGAAACCAGTCAAGACATTGAGAGAGCTCTGTCTCAAGGCTATTCCCACCTTGGTGACAACCCACATTCGAAAAATGGCATCCAAGTCCAGTGCACTTCAATGGTATTCCATTTTAGACGGGGATATGGAAGTCAATCGAGATCATTTACTTCAAGCGCAAGTGAAACTGTCCCAGAAATGCATCAACGAACAGATTATTTGGTACGACTACGAAGATGTCTTCAAGGCATTGCTCAAAGGCGTAGAAGAAGCCATAACGAAAACGCGGAAATTGTGGAACCCGGCAGGGGATATGGCTCAATATCGGCAAGAAATGGAGGCCACCTCGTCCTTCACCGATCTGGTCTTGCTACCAATGTTGAGGCGGCTCGATTTTCGTTACATTCCCAAGTCGCTTCGATCACGGGTAGTGGATCGTTTTGAAACGTATTCAGAATTAAGAGAATTGATTTTGGGAACTGGCCAAGGAGGACAATGGCTCTTCAAAGGGATGATACCGGGCTTGATTCGGGGTCTGAAAGTCATGACCAAATTGGAACGATTTACTTGCAAGCATGACTGTACCGTGGAGTTAGTCGCGATATTATCTGAAACCTGTGCAAAGACGCTTAAAGTACTTGACGTAGAAAACTCCAAGGGTGTGACCAACAAAGCGGCACCCTATATCATGTTGATGTCCAATGTCGAAGAGTTGAATCTGTTCAACACGCCTATGGACGACGAATCCAAGGCCAGGATTTTGATAAGTCTGCCCAATTTAACCAATTTGGTTCGGGGCGATTTTCTTTGCGAAGCACTCGGATGGATCGACTACCTGGAGGAGGTGGATGCCCCTCAATTTCTCCTTACGGACTTTTTCCCTTCTCAAAGCTACTACTTCCACGAGGAATGGCAGATGGAGATGGTCGGTCGGATGTGTCCCTACATGGCCACCATGTACTTTATCTTCCACGAATCATGCGTACCCGATTATCTCGTCTTGGCTACATTCGAGTACCTGACCGAATTGGACCTGTATGGAGGTTCTTTCTACAAGGACAAAGTCAAAGACTTGCTATCCCTCCGAGGCTTCCACTTGAAACGCCTCAATCTGATCGCCATGAGCCAAGTAGACTACGGAGCCTTGGCGCATATCTCCCAAACTTGTCCCGACCTGATCAGACTGGGATTGAACAATTGTGACCTGGGCCACTACCGTCCCGTGTCCGATCCCAACTCGGACGAAGAATACGAGCGGCGGCAACGCTTCGTCATCATGGCCAAAGAGGCTCACGAGGCTATGCGGGATCTGGTCCACATCGAAGAAATCGCCCTCCAGAGTCCATGTCGGGCTATCTACTTCACGTTCCTTCTCAGTCGATGTGCTCACGTGCGACGGGTTCATTTGGGGCGGAACAGTGACGTGGGCGACGAAGCCATGCTCAAGGTGTACGTCCAACACGGCTGGACGCATCTGGAGGAGTTCCATTGCGAGAAAAGTGACCATCTGACCGTGAACACGCTTCAATTGCTGACCCATCAATGCGGCCAAATTCGGGCCATCAGTGACATTCAGGCTTGGTCGGCGGTCTTGCCTACACAAGTGGGCCAATTTCGCGAGTCTAGCTTCCGACAAAACTGGGATTTGGACACAAGTAGTCACCAAAAATTGAGGAAATACTTGGAGATGCGCGATTTCGAGCGCAAGGCCTACGTGAATCGGATTGCTGGGCCCACCATGGAACGCATCCGAAGGGCCCAACAAGACCGATGGCAACGACAGCACCAGCCTCACGAAATTTAGGACTCGGAAGCAGTTGGACAAAATTGGGGAAATCCCGACCCTCGTGGCAGAATGGACACACCATACCGCAGGTACAACTGACCTGGATGGACCATCACTCAGTTGTCACTTGTCTGACCGTTGAACATGAAAAATGAAGGATGAACAAAACACTAACAGAAATTTAAGCCAGAACGTGTTGGCTAAACATAAGACTGTGACTTTTGAATTTTTCAAATGGATTTTTGGAGTCCAATTTTGGTACTTTAGTTGCGTGATTACAAAAATGTGACATTGCGTTGGATGGAAGCTTTAATGCAATCTTTACCACACAATTACGAGCAGGGCATTAGTAACGAAATTACAGCAATTCGTTCCATTTCTCAAAAAAGGAACTGCAATTGCATTACATTTTAAAATTGTGTGATTGTAACGACCCAAAATCTACAAGAATTACTCGTTTACTTGTTCCTTTTTCAGCTTCCAGTATGGCCTTTAATTTTTCGTTTATCTCGTGACAGCTGAAGAACCTTAAAGCTCAACAGAAATTGCCATTTTTGCTAATTCCATCCAGCATATTTTGATCAAAGAAAGTCAGTGTTGAAAACTATGTTTGCCCTTAAGTGCTCTGAAGGTGTTATTGGTTTTGAATCTTGTTGCATTTGCTAGTTTAGTGTTTACATCTTCTCAATCTAATTCTGTTTGACTCAAGCACCAAAAATGTCTCCTTGGCTTGGATATGATGCTTCAAATTTCCAGAGCCTCTTCACTTCACTTCACTTAAGGGATGGACTTCTTACAGAGAAGCTTTACCAACTTCACAATGTCTAATGCTGTTTCCCATCATGAATTTTGCGATATTGTTTCAAACCTTTAACAATAATTCTTCAATCCAGGGTCCCAATCTTGACTCCTCAAAGTATTATGATTCAATACATTTTGAACAATCATGCCAAGATTAAATGCCAAGGCTCATTATTAAAAAATGCTGACAAGAAATCTTCAAATGTTACTCATTAGGACTGCTTGAGTCAAAAAAACTCCATTTCTTTTGAGAAGAATGGTCTGGATGAGGCAAGCCATAAAATATTGGTCATCTAATATTTTTGTAAAAGTAATTGTAACTAGTAACACCATTACATTTTTTTTGAGTAATGATTGTGTGACAAATTACTATTTTTTACTAATGTGACTGTAATTTGTTCCTTTATTGAGGAACAACTATTGCCCTGATTATGAGCCAATGAGGTTTCCTTTTTAAGCATCTACCACGGTCATATGTGGGAAGCTAAAAACTTAACCTCCAATTTGAAACAAACTAGTAGCTACTCTATTTCAACCACCAGAACATTTTTCATGAAGCCCTCTTTGTTATATTCAAAATAACAAGACCAAGTCAATGGACAGTTATTATGTTTAAAGTTGAAGATTGCATACTCAGTTTCATACATGTGTACAAAGCAGACATCCAAAAAAGCTTTGTGGACTTATGAAAAGGGCTTTTTTTACCTTTTTCCTAACAGGAAGGTCATATTTGCTCATGTTGTGAAGGTTAATGATTTTCGTCAAGCCATAACTTTTTCTTCATTTTGTGAAGGGAAGAAAAGTTCCTTCAAATGAATTCACAAAGATGGTGCTTGTCACATTTTACAGACAGGGATTCAAGCTTGGCTTGTTTCACCCATCTTACTGGTTTGACATAGTTTCATCATCTATTCTCAAATCATTTCTTTGTAATCAACTCAGTCTCAAACGGGACGAATGTAAGGTGGGGGTAAAAAAGCCCGTGATTTTTTTGGATGGCTCATGGTGTTGAGGATAACATTGATGATCTCGTTCAATGCAAATTGATAACCACGCAACTAAAGTACCAAAATCGGACTCCATAAGCCTGTTTGAATTTGTGACTGAAGCTTTTGTGCTGAGATCGAGAGTAAGCATGTAGCAGCCATTGGC
Source organism: Tigriopus californicus (assembly GCF_007210705.1). Lineage (NCBI taxonomy): Eukaryota > Metazoa > Arthropoda > Copepoda > Harpacticoida > Harpacticidae > Tigriopus > Tigriopus californicus. The sequence continues at coordinate 5,715,241 of NC_081448.1, forward strand.
CATTCGAAGTAATGGACCAAAGTCAAGGACAGACGTCGAGCGGCCGGCGATGGCAAAAATCGGCTTTCAAAAAGTTGCCACTTCATGGCAAAAATGGTTGGAAGGTGGTAAAAAATGGCGCCGGTGGTTAGAATGGCCAGTCTTAACTCAAAAAGTTGGTCAAAGACAGGAGAGGCAATAAGAGTTGGATAGGTTATTCAAGTTCAAGCATGGTAATTCACATTCATGCACTCACAATCACCACATATGCACAGAAGCCAAGGAGAAACTCAAGCTAATGAGACAACGTTTGATCAATCATGGCAAAAGTTATGATTTTCCCTAGTACCATCTCTTGATGATGATGATGTCCTTGTATTGGATCAAACCGAGAAACAGGTAGGACGGCAATTTATTGGTAACAAGGTAAGAACCTGCTACTACCAGCTGTGACGTCACTCAGCGCCCTAAAGAGGGGGGACATTACAAAACCAAAGCACAGAGCACACTTCAAAAATAGGCAAAACCATGACTTAACATAAATTTTAATAGAAAAACGTTATGTAGAAGTACAATGCTTTTCATCCTCTGAAATTGAATTTCAAGTCAAAATGAATAGAAGAGGTGCACTGCCAAGAACTTAAAATATTCTCATGGACCCCTTGAACTCTTGAATGGGTCGCTTTTCAAATATTTTTCTAAAACCATGGAATAGCACAGATTTTAAAAGAAAAGATATATGGAAAAATAGAATGCAACGTTAGAAATAGACCTTAAAGTAAAATCATTAGAAAGAAAGAGGGCTGGAATAAAACGAAGAACTTTAAACTCACTTCAGAAATAAGCCTTAACACTTGTATGAGTCATTTCACTAAACTGTTATAATGAGCAGCCAATGATCTAAATGGAAAAAATTGTTAGATTTCATCAAGAGATATTATACCTGTTTTCTTCCTAATATCATTCAAACTTGACTTAGGATTTTTCATTGGCTTTGCTTGTCAACGAAATGACAAAATTATGTAAATGATAGTACTTTTAAAGTGCTGGAATCAGCAATGGCAAAACTCTACTTTGAAGGAATTTCTGTCACTTTCTACCACCATTTTCTGCTACTTGGTCAAAAATGGCTTTTAATGAATTCTTATCCCTGGCTGGAATAGGCAACGAAATATCGAAATCTTTAAGGGGATCCTGCAATTGTGAGATAACCCTAGGATTTTGGTCAATGTCCAAACAGTGTGCAATTACAAATTCCCACTCCAATTCCCTCTGGTCTGAAATACTAAGAGGGACAATCAGTCACAACAATTTGCCACCAACAATTTTTCATCATTATTTTATGGAATTTTAAGCCATTGGAAAAAAGAACAAAATCAAGTTGTATTTTTCTGCCTGCCTCCCAATTGCGAAAGAAATTTGAATTCATGATTCTGACTAAAAGAAGATATGACATAAATTTGGGAGGGGAGGGGAATTTAGGTTTGACGAAATTATCATCATACCAATGTCTCCTAAGCAAAAATTTGCGATAAATTGAATGCCATTGCAGAGGAACATTTCTCAAGCAAAGAAGATGTGAACTCCAATCTATGTTGTTTGATTAATTTCAGACACTCTTGAATTTAATCGCATTGGTCGAAAAGGTAATTCTAAAATAGAGAACATAACCCTTAACAAAATTAAAGCTCTTGGAGTACTTACGGAATGAAATTAAGCACCAAATTGATCTAAATTCGTTTTTAAGCCAGGATATAACGTAATGAGCTAGTTTTTTTAATTCTCACATATAAAAGGATTACTCAGTTTGTCACCAAAATAAAATTTATGGAGTTTTGACTCTTTCTTCAGCTCCCTTTTTCAGTTTGTTTGATTTTTATTTGCTTATTTGAAATCTTTTGCTTGTTTATGTTTGTTTGAACCCATTGGAAATTCGGTTTTCCTGTTTGTTCCCATCAGTAGTGCTTATCCCTACTAAGCGAAAAGAGCCAACTCTTTCACACTCTTTGAATTCCAATTTCAATCATTTTGAATTATGGACAATTCAATACGTGAAAACTGGAGCATAATGGCTGGAACTGATCAGCAGTAGTCTCAGCTCTTTAAAAGGATGGGAGATGAAAACCGATCAAAGGTAAGGCCTTCTTCGTTTTAGACTCGTTTTAGTCCCATTTCTCTTAATGAGATAAAAGCCTACTGCGGCATCCAACGACAATTGGAAAGACTTCCAGTCAAATTGCGACCTCCATAATCAGACCCATGACGGCAGATGTAACTCAACTGAAAGCTCTCTTTTTTTGCAGACTTGTCGTACAAAACTAAATAAAAAGGTTCCAAAAAAGTTGAGAAGGTAGAAGCAAAGGACCTAAGTGACAGTAAAAAAAAGGCAAACCATGTTGTAGAATTTGAAAAAAGTAAAAAAAGTTTAGGAGGGGTCAAGAAAGTGGAAAACATGCTTAAACAGTGAAAATATTGGGAATTTGGCGCAAAATTTTGGCCAAAAAGAATCAACAAGTTTTTTTGGTAATCTTCTAGCGCCTGCATTCTCATTGCCCAATCAGTACTTTGCACTTCATTCCATTCTTTGCCCTAATTCAATTGAAAATCATTTTATCAATTTTCCAAGGCAACAGATCTGATACCCTTCTAGAATAAGTACTAAGGCTAACAATGCAAATGTTTTTCTACAATAGAACTATTTTATGTAAATACAGCCAAGGTTTATTCTTTGGCAACTGTGCCTTTTTACATTCTCGAGGTTGGGTTAAGGAAAAGAATGTGGATTTCGAGTTGTTCAGCTGTTCCATAATTCCAGGCGAGGCCAAAAGCAAAGCGAGTGATCGTAAAAAACAAAACTGTAAGAATTTTCCAAGATATAACGGCTTATTCTGATCCACGCAAAATTATCTACATCTGCACGTCAAAGGTTGCGTTGTGAACAAACCTCGGCCAAATAAACGGTCAATATAGGTTTTTAAAACTGAATTGTTACATCTTTGCGTTGCTGTTTGTCGGACTTGCTGAGTCTGGACTGAAGTCCGGCAAAAGACTTGAGGCCGTCAAAGCACTTTAACTGCAGTCAGTTTTACAACTTTTTACTATTCTAAACAAGGCTATAAAAATCATCATTCAAGGGTTGCTCTCATACATGGACATTTCACGAGGAAGAAAAGCCTCTTTTTTGTGACGAAATATACAGATTTTTCTTTTGGGACGAGTCCGGACATTAGACCTTTGTAAAAGATTCACGGCTCAGGCACAGTTCTTTGAACAATCTATCAAGGCTCTTTTGTTAGAAGTAACTGAGGCCAAATGTGGGAAAAGAATTTAAGGTCCTTAATGGTAACTGAATGAATCAGGAAATGACGTCAGTGTTGCCATTTTGGCCATTATTTACGTCTTGCCGTAGCTTGAGAGATAACTAGACTTAGACACCGGATTTTGGACAGCACCTAACATTAATATTATATGAAAAATCTATTATGTTTTTAACCTAACCTAACCTATCCTGACTGGATCCAACTTTCAGTTGCAAGGACCTGGGGGTGCCTAGGCAGCGGCGCAAGCCAATGGCAGCTTGGTTCCAAGGGCTTGTTAGCGGTTAGGCAGGGGTCACGGAGCAACATGCAATTGTCAAAATGGCAACACTGACGTCATTTCTTGATGTCTGCTTGCGCAGAAACTCTATGTATTGTCATTCGGTTGCCATTAAGGACTTTAGAAATAAGTGCTTCTCTTGACATTTTGTCTTGGAATCTCCAGCACTGGGCAACCACCCCAAGGTTTCATGAACGCACATTTTTAACTGCAACTGAATCCTATATGTTACGTTGTCATGAGCCGGTGGATGACTAGTTGTTAATTGGAATGAGGTATAGGTATATATACACAGAAGAGAGATGGATCTCCAAGAGCATGCATTGAAGGAAAAGAGCGGATTGACTAGATGAGACAAGAACATACATCTCCCTTCCCAGGGGGTCATAATGGTCACATTTTGACTACAATAGATAAATTATGAGACTAAAATTAAACTTCATCATAAGCTGGCCTCCTTGTCCAGGCATTAGTCTGGTAGGGGGGCATTCGTCCATTGGGTGGGCATTTGTCCATTGGGTGGGGATTTTTGTCTGTTGGGTGGTTATTCATCCGTTGGCGGGTATTTGTCCATTGGCGGATATTTTCCTGTTGGCGGATATTTATCCTTTGGTGGGTATTGCTTCTCGTGAGTGATACTTCCATCCAGTGAGCGATACTTCCATCCAGTGGGTGATGCTTCCATCCGGTGGGCAATACTTCCATCCAGTGGGCGATACTTCCATCTGGTGGCCTATGCTTCCATCTGGTGGGCTATGCTTCCATCCGGTGGGCAATACTTCCATCCAGTGGGCGATACTTCCATCTGGTGGCCTATGCTTCCATCTGGTGGGCTATGCTTCCATCCGGTGGGCAATACTTCCATCCAGTGGGCGATACTTCCATCTGGTGGCCTATGCTTCCATCTGGTGGGCTATGCTTCCATCCGGTGGGCAATACTTCCATCCAGTGGGCGATACTTCCATCTGGTGGCCTATGCTTCCATCTGGTGGGCTATGCTTCCATCCGGTGGGCAATACTTCCATCCAGTGGGCGATACTTCCATCTGGTGGCCTATGCTTCCATCTGGTGGGCTATGCTTCCATCCGGTGGGCAATACTTCCATCCAGTGGGCGATACTTCCATCTGGTGGCCTATGCTTCCATCTGGTGGGCTATGCTTCCATCCGGTGGGCAATACTTCCATCCAGTGGGCGATACTTCCATCTGGTGGCCTATGCTTCCATCTGGTGGGCTATGCTTCCATCTGGTGGGCAATACTTCCATCCGATGGGCCATACTTCCATCCTGTGGGCGTCTCACATTTTTTTTTGGTCAGGTAGGTCGGCTCAAACCGACTGTGCCATGTTATGTTGTCGTGAGCCGGTGGATGACTAGTGGATGACTTATTGGAATGAGGTATAGGTATATTTACATAGAAGAGAGATGGATCTTCAAGAGCATGCATTGAAGGAAAAGAGCGGATGGCCTAGATGAGACAAGAATCTAACACAATATTACTTTTTTAATGCTAGGTGCTTTATCAAAGTTTTGAAACTGACACCAAAATACAGCTTAATAGTTCTTTTCACACTGTTAAAAGAGTTAGATCAACTATGTGTACCAAGAATATTTTAGTGATACTTGATAACCATATTAACACCTCAACACATGCAATTTCACAACTGGAAGGCCAATTTAAAGACCAATTCCAATGACCTTACCAGTTTCCAGACAATTTGCCCTTATACAAAGTTTTAGAAGTTTTTTTAATACCAAACATTTGACTTCATATTTTGACTTCAATTGAGGCCCCTTTTTCTGTTACTAGGTATTAATCCTTGCTAAACTCCTTGTGTGACGGTCTGGGCTTGCTTTGTGATTTTGGATTTCTAATGATGACCTGGCACCCCTGAACAAAAGTCCACGTGCATGATGCAAATGTTTGGTCATTTAAAAAAGTCATTTTAACTTCAACCTGTTTAATGCAAAACTATACTGATTGTAATTAGACCCAAACTCAAATTCAAGCTCAGAATTGCTAAAACATCAGTAGTTCATGGTCTAAGCCGATAAGAGCAAGAGATCCAAGAACAAACGGTTAATCAGAGAAAACACCAGTGGAAAAACTGGGAAAAACACAGATCTTTCCTTATGAAGCATCTTCAAATTGAATCAGCTGGGAACCAAAAAAGGGCGAGGAAGCTGAAAATATGACTTGTGCAGCATTAGCATTGTGATACTATTTCTTTTTTTATTAAGTCAAAGGGTCATGGATTTATCATTTTAAAAATAATCAGCTATTTTGGACGTTTTTGCGTGCATGCAAAAATTTGAAAATGCTATGATATGTTGAAAAAGTTAATACAATAGATTCAAATCTCAGGTAATCACATGGGAAATTAGGCCAAGAAGTTACACTGCAAGCACATCAGACAGACCAGATTTTAGAGCGGATAGGTGACAGCTGATGAAAGGCTGTTAGGGTATGGTTTCTGAATATAGAGGCGCTATCTTCAATTCCCTAAAGTAGCATTGTTCCATGGTTACTGATTCAGGTTCTGTGGAAACCCACAACACACTTGTTTTTTTACCTTTTTTGTTTTCTTTTCAATGGAGTTTTCATAGAACTTACCAATCACTAATTCACGCACTTGAACATATATTATCATCCAGAGCATTTATGTATGTATCGTTGTCTGACTTGAAACCTCTCTCCGTTCACATGTGTGGTATATCACTGATATGTGGTGAAACTATTGATTTTCCAGCTCACCAACAAACAGACAGACCTCACCGAGACTGTATGCACAGTTTGCACACTGCCATCCCTTCCGGAACTCTGGAACCATGAAGGCCTTGTTGGAACGAGGGTGGCGTGTCTCCGCCTCAAGCCAAGAAGATGTTCCTCATTCCGCCAAAGAGTCGTTGGCCTGGGCCTTGCACACTGACATGAAAGAATTTGGCGAGGCCTTTGTCGTGGATTGGCTAGCCAAGGCTCAAGAGGATAGTCAAAGTCGACAATGGGTTAGCGTCCCTCCCGAGGGCCTGGTGCTTCAAGTGAGCCGCGTGAGGAATGTTGCCGCACCGAAGATTAAAGAGGATGCGGCTTCGGTGCCGAAACTGCACAAGATATCACTGACCGATGGGCACGGTCTTTGTCACGTAATACGCCTTGAAACCTAACTTTGAATGCACGCCGCCAAGACAGTTCAATGACCACTTGATTCTTTTTCTTTGCAGGCTATAGAAAAGCGGAGAATTGAATCGATTAGTTCGAAGATTCCCCCGGGCACAAAAGTGCGGTTGCAACCCGGTCAGCGCATCCAGTGCAAAAGCGGGTTTCTGCTGTTAGAGCCCGGTCATGTGGATGTGTTAGGGGGGAAAGTCGAGGCTCTACTGGAAAAATGGGCCATCAGCCAGGAGTTGGCTCATTTCACTCGAGCCAAGCCAGCTGGGGTGGGTGGGCCACCTCCCTGGGTGGCCTTTGGGAAACGCATTGGAGGAGAAGGCTCGGCCGATGCGGGTTTTAAGGCTTTACCTAAGGGTGAAACGGACAAAGATGGCGTGGTCAAAGAAAGCGTAGAATTCGAGTCTCAACGAAAAGATGCCATTGAGGAGGCCGCAAGGCAAGGCGGCAAGAAGGTCTTTGGCGGTGGAACAAAAGAGGTCAAAGACGGGGATCGAAGACAGCACAACAACCGATATGCCAATAAAGCGCCAGAGGGGGAAGAGGAGTCTTCTGGAACAAGGAGCCGTGGCCGAGGGGGTCGGGGGGGTCGCGGACGAAGAGGTGGGAATTACGACGACGAAGATGACGAGTCGGGATTCGCCTCATCGCGTCCCTCGACCGGGGTATCATTGTTTTCGTTTCTCGAAAAGGAACTGCCGGAATCAGCCAAAGGCCAAGCCGATCGTGAGCCCAAACCCAATCGACAAGGAGGTCATACTCAGGGCGGTCCCAATCGTACCAATTACCGTGATCAACCCAACCGAGAGTTTCAGGGGGGAAATTCTTCGAGACGAGATAGAGGTGGGGGTCATTCTGGTCGAGATGATGGTTTTCATGGCGAAGTAAACCAACGAAACGGAAACCATCGAGATGGAAATCCTCGGGAAGGTCATTTTCGGGACGGTACCCAACGAGACGGCAACCAACGAGGCCGAAACAAGCGCGGGAGAGGCCGTGACTCCCGCGAATCTCAAGCTCCATCGCGGCAATTGGAAGTGGCTCCACGCCACGAGCGCCAAGGTCGTGGCGGCGGAAATCGATCCACTTATGACCGCGACCCACCTTCATTTCACCCTTCATTGTATTCGAATAACGAGCCGCACGGAAACCCGAACGAACGAGCCAAAAGGGGAGGGAAACGAGGACGAGGAGGCTCACGCCAACCTCAAGACGATCGAGACTTTGGCGAGTGGGAAAACAGCACTTACACAAATGCTAAGTCCCACCCGCCACCGCCCCATCATGGTCGAGATCGGGCTCCCCCGACTTACGCCATGAACGACCTGACGGAGATGATGCACGGTGCGACCATGAATCACCCACAACCCCCACCACCTCTAATACCTCCTCTCAATCATCATGTTGACCCAAAAACTTCCAGCTTCGGTGCTCCTCCCATGGTCGCTCATGGTGAGGCCACCCGCGGACAACGAGTCGGCGGTCGCGGACAATCCCATTCCACCCCAAGACCAACTGGCGGTCGTGCTTGGAAAGAGGGCGACTTGTGTCTGGCCAAGTACTGGGAAGACGGACAATTCTACATGTCTCAGGTTACAGCCGTGGGCCAAAATACGGTAGTGGTTCTCTTTCCCGAATATGGCAACCACGAGGAAGTCTTACTGCAAGACCTCAAGTCCTTGCCCGGCTCCAGCCACCATCGCAGTGGTCGAGGCGGTGGAGGATTTTCCGGTCGCGGTCGGTATCCCAGCCAAGCGCATCCCACAATCGCTGCCACGCCCGGGTTGCCACCAGCCTTTCCTTCGACTTGATCAACCTCATCTCATTTGGTGTCTCGTTGTGTTTAACGGCTTACTCTCAATATATTTCTTCTGATTTTAACTCTATTCCACTGTCAGTGTGGTGTTCGATTGAGCGGCGCATGATAAGTCCATCAAGTACAAAATGCAAAAGAGGTTAGTTGAAACGTCGAAACGGTCTGTCAATCCGGTCACTCGGATTGGGGCTTGGGTTTCCGAAACATTAGAATGTGGGGTTCTGGAGCGTGCATCATGAAATGCACCCACCCCACACTCTGTTGAACGCCCAAGTTCCGCCACTCCGTTTCCGTCATGAGATGATTCCTGGGCACTAACTTGGCCAGACCGAGTGGCAAGGTCACATGGCGGTACATAAATTGTGGGTCATCGTACGTATCCGAGTAATTGATATCGTCTTGACTCATGACGAAAGTGTCAAAGACGTATATCGTGGAACCAATCTAAGTAGGGGCAGGCGAATAGCGGGGAAATCCGGGGCGGTTGGAAGGTGTGGTTCCGATGGATCAATCACTGGGCGAGATGGTTTGGCGGTCAGTTTTAGTTGAGTGTTTCTTTACGTGTTGTGAGAACGGAGAACAGGTCTCCTTTTACACAGGGTGACTAGGCGTCAAAAGGGTTTTGATTCCCTGCATGTAGATAAGATAGTTAGTAAAAAAAGGACAGATGCGTTACCAATACATGTTGAGAATTGAAATGTTCACTAAGATTTTTGGGAGCTTGCTTTGGAATTTTGAGTCTGCTTTGATGTTGAGACAAAGTGTAAACATTTTGAAAGTCAAAGAAATCAACTCAAGGACACTTGCAACATGTATCGTTGGAGATTAATTTTTATTCATCTATGATTTATGATTTTGAATAGGATAATATGAAATATGGAGTCGCCTACTCCGTACAACCAAATAAGAAGGACGAAACACATATTGATGTTCAAACAATGACTCTAATATGTCTTCTATTGACCTCAGTTCTACAAAAACTATTCAGTTGTTTTGAAAAATCACATCTAGGCTTCAAATAGGGTATGTCAAATGAGGGCAAACATCGCAATCAACTTGGACTGTCAGCCCATAAGGGCCCTTATTTACAACGTCACACGGCCCAAAGAAAATGGGAAGAGGCATGGTAGATTGCTACATAAACTGCTCTTGCCTTGCCTTGAACGCAATTTCTTTTCCGGACATTATGTGACCCAAGGCACTAATTGAAAATAAGATTTTGATAGAATAAGTCAAAAACACACAAACGCATTATAATTCAATAACAAGGAATTGGCCCAATCGGCCCTTTATTTGGTAAAGGCTGAATAACAAAGCGCCCTCTGGAGTGCAGAACGTAAAACATATTTCGTGCATCGTAAGGGGGCTAATGAATTTTTCAAAAACCGAGTGATTTTAAGTGAGCTGTGTTACAAAACCCAACAAAATGAATATGTTCGATGTTGATCTGTGAACGCACTATCAAATTGGCTCAATACCACAATGCTATTTGCTTAGACAAGCAGGTAAAATGGAATAAATGTCAAAATTCAATGCATGCACAGTGCAGGTTGTCCTTGATTTTACTCCATGGAATAACATCAGTTGTTCATGAACGCGTTCACTGGACAAGCCCAATTGTTGTTGCCAAAACTGGTTTCAAAATCACCTCATTGGTCTGACCACAACTGGAAATGATGCATATGCCTTCCTTTTTGCATGGACAGTCCATTGGACCATCATGCTCTTTCTTCTTCAGCCAAAATTTTCTCCATTTTTTTCATATTTCTTAAATTGAAACAATTCCACATTTAGCCAACTCGTTAGTCATTTCTGTTTTAATCACTTGGCTCATCTAAAGTCATACATTAGGCTTTCTTTCATTTCATATATTTTTATAAATGTTGGTCTTGGCCTGATTAGTCAAGATACCATCAGGCAGGCCACTCTCGTTCTATGGCAGTAACCGGCGCCCGCCCCCTTTCAAAGGTGCCTAATCTCAAAACTGCCTCATCGAAACCTCGTGACCGGTTGTATTTCCGCCGCTCTTCCGATCGACGACTGGGATTTCCATCGATCGTCGGATCGAGTTCTTCCGCGTTCACTGAGAAGGGAGCTTAGCTCGAAATAACCGCTCCCCAGTCCTTGTTTGACGAATCAGCGCCCAGTCTGGCCCCGATTTCGTCCAATGGCCAGCCAGGGTTAGGCTTTCGGGATCGAGTCATTTCCCTGGTAGCGTCACTTTCTCAGCTTCAGGGTTGAAGAACGCTCGACAGTCCGAGGACAAATTCGAGGAATCTCCCTCCCTCCATCCGGGCAAATCTCTCGCATCCTGAAATCTTGAAATCCTCCAACCTTGATCATGGCCTACAATCAACAGTACGTCTTGGCCGGGGGTCAGCCCATGCAGCAGCCGCATCAGGTGGTGCAACAAACGGCGCAAGCCGATGCACTGCAAGCGGCTACACTCGAGATCGGAGGTGGCGTGGGTGGAGCAGCCCTGGCCATTCGACGGCCTTTCGACCCGACCGCTCATGATTTGGACGCCAACTTCCGATTGACCCGCTTTGCTGACTTGAAGGGACGTGGCTGTAAGGTGCCGCAAGAGATCTTGTTGAAGTTGCTGGAAGGGTTACAAGAAGATGCCAATCATGAAGCTGAACACGCTCATTTCATGCACATGGCCATCCCCCGCATTGGTAAAGATAGAATAACTCATCATTCATGTTAACAGTCAAAGACGCAGGAATATTAATGGATGTTCTGATTGATTTTTTTTTGTGTTTAGGGATTGGCATGGATTCGTCCATTACGCCTTTGCGTCATGGTGGCTTGTCACTGGTCCAAACCACAGATTTCTTCTATCCCTTGGTCGAAGATCCCTATATGCAAGGTAATCATATTGTTGTTAACACCTGTATTACAGTACAGAAAGCCGCTAATTTATGGTTAGAGCCGGGGTGAAAAAAACTGAATTAATATGATTTGAATTCATTGGTTCTAGGTAAAATTGCTTGCTCTAATGTCTTGAGTGACTTGTACGCCATGGGTGTAACCGAATGCGACAACATGCTCATGCTGTTGGCTGTTTCAACCAAAATGACGGAAAAGGAGCGCGATGTGGTCATCCCATTGATGATGCGCGGCTTCAAGGATTGTGCCTTGGAAGCCGGTTCTACCGTCACGGGAGGTCAAACCGTCATGAACCCGTGGTGTACCATCGGAGGAGTGGCTACCACCGTCTGTCAGCCCAACGAGTTTATTATGTAAGTAGATCGGGAAGGAGATGGACTCGTTTGGAGTGAACAAAGAGAATGACCAAAATTCGGTTTTCTTTCTAGTCCGGACTCGGCGGTGGTCGGAGATGTCCTGGTGCTAACCAAGCCTTTGGGTACCCAGGTGGCCGTCAATGCCCATCAATGGTTAGACCAACCCGAGCGATGGAACCGAATCAAGTTGGTAGTGTCCGAAGAAGACGTCCGAAAGGCCTATCAACGCGCCATGGACTCCATGTCGCGATTAAATCGCACCGGAGCCCGATTGATGCACAAGTACAACGCCCATGGAGCCACGGATGTGACCGGGTTCGGCTTGTTGGGTCACGCCCAAAATTTGGCGCGCAATCAAAAGAACGAGGTGTCTTTTGTCATCCACAACTTGCCCGTGGTGGCCAAGATGGCGGCCGTCGCCAAAGCGTGTGGCAACATGTTTCAGTTACTCCAAGGACACTCGGCGGAGACCTCAGGGGGTCTCTTGATTTGCTTACCGCGAGAGCAAGCGGCTGCCTACTGCAAAGACATCGAGAAACAAGAAGGCTACCAAGCCTGGATTATTGGCATTGTGGAGAAAGGCAACCGCACCGCCCGTATTATTGACAAGCCTCGCGTGATTGAGGTGCCCGCCAAAGAAAAGGAGGGCGAGTTGTGGTAAACACGCCTCCGGAAGCTATCCTCTCATCGTCACATTACGAAAAAACAACCTGCATTATTTGATGGCTTAGGCCAAAAAATATCTCAGCCCGCGTAGCTCAGGAGATTCTTGTGACCCTTTAAAAGGGCTGCCCGATCTCAGACGTCGGCGTGGGAAACAAGTCGACATGTCGTCAGGATGTGTTTCCCTTGTATGATTTGCCTTTCATCGGGTACCACTCGTGCCCATTTTTGTCTTAAGCAAGTGCTCCTGTCTCATGGAACATTTCTGCCAATGAATAAATAACGTTATATTCAATGCACCTGGCATTTCCCCCATACACGACTCCCAAGATGAGGAGCAGTTTGATTCGTTGCGCGATCTAATTTGTAACCTTTAACCTTGTCTTGAGTTAATAAGTCCGAACAACAACATCAGACTGGAAACGTCAGATAGCAACAAGTAGACCTAGCAATCGTAAGTACATAACATTCGCCGACCCATCGACTCCGATGTGCTTCAACTTTTGCGCAGATATAGGTCTACCGACCTTTGAGCTAGCCCAGTCCAGATTTTTACATAAACAACTTGCGACTTTGCCTTTCACCAGTGTCCTAATTTTGGCAAGTGATCAACCCCTCGCCTTCGTCAGCAATGGACTGATCTGGTCACATCAACCGCCCAATGTCCTCCTCCTGCCCAGTCTCGTGCCTCTGAGTGAGTCGGGACGGACCGCGCTCTTTTCCATTTCTCATGTGCCGTAGAATCAAAGCAGTTCGGAATTTTAGGCGGATGAGGCCGATTATAACGCCTCGGAAAAGGAGTGGCCGGCCTTTGGCTCCATTCGACGCAACGTCATGGGGTGCCCAATCCAGTCGGTGGCCGGGCCGTCTTCAACGGACATTTTGCATCAGCAGAACTTGAGATTGTCTGTCTGGATGAGAGTATATTTGCTAGCGGCAGCACTCATCTTATGGCTCTTTAAACGAGAGGCGGAATGATGAGGACCGCTGATGATACTTGACGTAATCTTGTAAGAACCGGATAGCAGTTGGCTAGCGATTCTTATGTAGAAAAAGATTAAATTAATGATTTTGAGAATAAGCCAGACTTCCCCCCAAAAATTATTTAACGCATTTTACATTCACGGGTCCTTTTAACTGGATCAAAAGAAAACACGGTAAGAAACTTCGCATAGGCCAACCACATAACTAGAGATTTGCCTTGGATATCTACAATAGTTCGTTACTTTTCGGCTAATTTAAGGTCGGTTCATTGGGTAAGTTTTCTCTATATCCTACATATATCTGGTCACTTTGGCCAAGTTCGCTTTAAATGCAGCGGCTAACACTACCATTACCCCTGATAATAGTCCTCGGGTTGGGCCACCTCGACTCGATGGGAATCCTTTAGGCTTGCCATTCTGGCCAGTTTCATTCTCAAAAGAACCATTCTCTTTACCTCCCCTGGAAGCAATAAACGATTTGAGCCCATCAAATTGAACTGATTTCATGGATATTGGCAAAAAAGAAATCCCAGCCCACCTTTCCATACACGAAAAGCCAGCTCACCCTTGGACAAATAACTCAGTCTCTCAATTTGACTTATTGGACATATCTGCTGGTGGCCAGCCTAAACGAGCCAGACGATGGAGGAGGATGCGAGCTAGGATTCAAAGGTACGAAGGAAGGAGTAACGAACGAACGAACGAACGATCGACCCATGTCGTGGCTGGGTTGGGCCAACGGCCGCCGACTCTAGGCTGACGCACACACCAAAGCTGGGCTATGACTGAGGCATGGCCAGCAGCAACTAGGATCGGGCCATTCCGCCGGCCCTGGGCCAGCCTTGGGCAGAGCGGACTGGCGGAGGAGATGGGGAGCTGACTGGCCAAGAGCTCGAGAAGAAGGAGAGTGACGAGCAGAGAACAAGAAGAGGAGGAGGAGGACGAGGACGAGGAGACGACGCCTTGTTTGAAATCCATCCAACAACCTGGGATTGTGGGAGCTACAGCATCCCTCACGCCACCACCAACACCACCCTCGTCTTCATCATCAATATCATCATCATCATTATCACCAGTACCCGCCTCAGGATCCACCCCATCCATCCTCCACATCTGGGCTGTGAGAAACCAAGGGTAAGGATCTCGATCGATCGAGTCGTCATATACATACAGAGTAGTCCGTGTCCTATCTCTTGGGGAGTTGATTATCTTAGAGGCTAGTCTGTCGGTCTGTTTGTCTAACCTAGAGACGAGCCATTTCATGCGACGCTTTGGACCACTGGCTATGCCTTATTGAAGGCCTGGAACCTGGGGATAAGGGTGGGTGGGGCCGCCACAGCCAGGAGTTCTAGGATAGGAGGTTGGTCGCGAGTCCGGGGGTGTGAAGGGAAAAATGGGGAGCTAGAGGTCTAGGGCCCTAGAGGTCTAGAGGTCTGGATGGAGGGCCAGAGCCGGGTCAAGTTATGGGTCCGAGCACGTTGATGCGACTCTGAATGGGGTGGTTGAAATCGATTTCGTA
>NC_081448.1:5730246-5730379 GCF_007210705.1 Tigriopus californicus
GCACAAAGAGCTTCCGAGAGGTGAACAATGCTAAATCTGGATCAAGATTGTCATTGGACTCGTTGTCCTCCTCGTCGTCGTCCTCCGTGAGCTCACTCATCCCTTTGCCAATGAGAAGAGAAAAAAAGAAGAC
>NC_081448.1:5730413-5731792 GCF_007210705.1 Tigriopus californicus
GTCGTCGTCCTCCTCCTCCTCCTCCTCCTCCTCCGCCTGGTGGGGGCCAGTTAGGACCAAAGATAAGGATGACTCATCTGGAAAATATCCGGCAATCCTTTCGATTTGAACCAAGTTGAGATAGGAGGAGGAGGAGGTCAAGCGACGTGACTGACTGCCAAGCTCATCTAACCCGATTCTGTCCTTCAGGTAGGGGCAGCCCGTGCGTGTGCGTTGGTGGACCGTGGTTGACCGTGGTTAACCGTGAGGTGGTGATTTCAGTGGTTCGAACCCGTCTGGCCTGAAAATTGTCGTCCCGATGGCGGCCATTCGCAAGAAATTAGTGATTGTAGGCGATGGCGCCTGCGGCAAGACCTGCCTCTTGATCGTGTTCTCCAAGGATCAATTCCCGGAGGTGTACGTGCCCACAGTGTTTGAGAACTACGTGGCTGACATCGAAGTGGATGGGAAACAAGTCGAACTGGCCTTGTGGGATACGGCCGGTCAGGAGGACTACGACCGACTCCGACCTCTCTCCTACCCGGACACGGATGTGATCCTGATGTGTTTCTCGATCGACTCGCCCGACTCACTCGAGAACATCCCTGAGAAGTGGACGCCTGAAGTCAAACACTTCTGCCCTAATGTGCCCATCATCCTCGTGGGAAACAAAAAAGTATGTCCATATGTTCAATTTCAGTGAGAGCTATGTCTTCATGAACCCGTGGGTTGGCCATCTATACCAAGTGATTACTTGGCCATCATCTTTCGGTTTTTTTCACTTCTAGGACTTGCGCAATGACCCCAATACCATCAAGGAACTAGGCAAGATGAAACAAGAGCCGGTCAAGCCGGAAGAGGGTCGCACAATGGCCGAAAAGATCAACGCCTTCGCCTACCTCGAGTGTTCGGCCAAGAGTAAGGAGGGCGTCAGAGAAGTCTTTGAGACAGCCACCCGAGCGGCATTACAGGTCAGTTTCGCACATCATATCCCTTATCATCATGGCAGTCAATAATATCATGTGATTTTTCCTCCGTCTTAATTTAGGTCAAGAAGAAAAAGAAGAAGCCTTGCATTCTCTTCTAATGTCGGAAACCAAACCCTTTTTCCTATTCTTATTACCTATCTTCATCAACATCAACATCCTTCAACCACAAATACAACTACTATACTTCTACTACTATGGACGCGATCTTAATTTAGTCGCCATTATCAATTGGGGAACTTTAAGGAATAAAACAGACCCTGAGAACAACAACGCGCGTCATTTGTTTAAAGTAGCCAGCAACTCGTTAAAAACAGGGATTTAAACTATACCGAGAAACTTTGCCCTCATAGACATTTTCATGTCTACCTCTATGAAGAACATATATAATTTAGAATTTGGCTAAACCCAAAT
>NC_081448.1:5731828-5774873 GCF_007210705.1 Tigriopus californicus
AAATGACTTGAACGCTTTTCTGAGGGCCTCGCCGGACATGGCGGCCCTTTTGACATTCATGGCCATGACCATGACGAGGGAGTCCACCTTTGGGTGGAAGGCTCTGAAGGCCTTCCCCTCAATATGCGNAAACCCAAATTTTTGGGCCATTGCTTCCCTCAAATACTCGTAGATACATAAATAGATATGTAGGCGCTGATTAATAAGTAGGCTTCAAAAAAAACAGTTAAAACCTAAAATAAAAACTCGGCCTCTTTGGCCGAAACAAAAATTATTCTAAATTTCCCATTTGCCCGCCTTTTTAGCCCTATTTCCACATTTTAGAACATTCTCAGCCGTTTCCTTGCTTGGATCGTTACCTGCATCCTTAAGTTATTGTTCCTATTTGGAGACCTATATTTCTGTACAAAATGATCAGATGAAGAATTAATTTTTCTGCCAGAACCTGTTAGCAATTTTGTGGGCCTAGGTTTTCAGCAGCTTTACTAACCTCTACAGGGAATATAATATCCGGTATAGTTAGAATGAAAGATAACGGTTAGACTAATTGTTTCATATTCAGGAGTTGAGCTATTTTAGGGTAAAAAACTATGGCGGATATTGACCTCATTCCAACGTTTGTGCATACCTCGTAGACCTTGGAAAAAAGTTAAAACCTGACTCTTTTTCGATCTTTTTTCTTACCATCTCTCACATTTTAGAACTTCTTAAGCCGTTTTGTTGCTTAGGTCCGTTTCTACCTCCTTCTCAACTTATTGTTCCTTGTTAGGGACCTTTTTATTTACTTCCGTGCAGCATGATCATATGATGAATTAATTATCTCCTCAGACAGAGGCTTTCACATTTTTTTGTTTTTGCAGGCTTTCATGGACTTTACTAACCGCTGTAAGGAATGCAATCCCCGGTATAATCAACATGAAAGATTGTGATTCGTCTAATATTTGCTACTTAAATTTTACACAATATTTGGTCTGCCAACAAATTGAAAATCAAATTAAACTCCGTTTTCTGTTTGGGAAAGCCTGCAAAAAAACGAGCTGTAGTTGAGTTATACCGTTATGAGTTTGATACAAACAAAAACCCAAAATTATTTTGTAAACAAGAGTCCCATGCAAACACAAGAGACCTCAGAAGAGAATCGATGGTTTACCATAAAATCCATATCAATTAAAACGTGTACTATTGTCAAACATTACAAAAATCTTTTAAATATATAATAAAGATACTCAATGGATATCCTAGTATATCAAATTGTATTGCCTAGATCTTTTTAACAGATAAAAATGCAGCAAAGAGGCTAAAAGGGGCTAAAAACGACCTTTTTCCCATTGTAACAATTATTTTGCATTTGCACACCTTTTCTGCGCCTTTTTCGAAACATTTTACTCATTTTCTCAACTTTTTTTCCCTTTTTTTCAAGTTTAAAAAATCTTTTCGGCAAAAGAGGCAATTTTTTTTCCATATCTACTAATAAATCTTTAAAGAATTTTCCTCAACAGCCCTGGGTTCGATACAATATGAACATAAAGCTAAATGAAATAAATAATATTATCTTGAATTGTCAATGATTCCATTCTCTCTAGCAGAAAGGATGTCTGAAAAAGGGAATCAAATCAAAGGTAAGAACGAAACAAAGGATTGATGTGATTATTCAAAGGTGCAGATTCGGAGGCGAGGCGAGCCGGACTCAAGTCCGAGTGCACTAGAGTCTTTGGCTCGATTTTGGAGAAATTGGCCGGTATCAAGTCTTTTAGAAAGTACTCGAGTCCGGAATCGTCAAAGAATATTCATTTTTTACTAAGAATTTCTCACGACGAGTCAATTTTCTTAACCTTACTCTAGGAAAAGACTCGAGTCCGGCAGGAAGTAAAAAAATCAAAGGACTCGCCCCAGCACCAGTTACAATTAAAAGTTCTTGACTTCGGATCACGGAGGCACTAAAGGGACCGGTGCCCTCAAAGGGGATAAGTCCTTTTGATACGCCTCGGCGGATGAGACACTTCGAGCTGTTTTGGCTCAAAGAATATTTCATGAAGGTTGTGAGACAACTGAAGAGTAAGACGAACACAGACATCATGGGCAGCGGACGAGGACGACCAAAGAGCACATCGTCAAAGTTGACCTCCTGATCAATTCCTACGAATAACAATATCGACGACATCAAGACAAAGCTTGGCCCATATTATTATACAGTTCAACGTGTCCTCCATGTCGATCTAGGCCTCTCCACGAGGTCTCCCCTCCAAGACGAAGTGCCTCGATGATTCGTAATCAAGAACTTGAAAAATTCCATGGGGGAAAGCGAATGACGTCAACTTTGAACATACATCATAAAGGGGGTTGTAGACGCCTTTTTGATCTGATTGTAGAAATGAAGGTTTTTATCCCCTTTTTTAGAGGATTTATCCCCAGAGTCATATTTCGAGAATATTTGTTCATCCTAAAGTTTTAGGCCTAGTCTCATCTGTAATTGATTTGCCTTGGCATCTTTGTCTGTCCGCAACGAGAGGAGGCAGAGGAGAATGAAAAGGACTTTAGACCCGATGACTCAAGTCGTAGTATCGGAAGAGATATATTGCGACATCTATGGCCACTT
Organism: Tigriopus californicus; assembly: GCF_007210705.1. Classification (NCBI taxonomy): domain Eukaryota; kingdom Metazoa; phylum Arthropoda; class Copepoda; order Harpacticoida; family Harpacticidae; genus Tigriopus; species Tigriopus californicus. The sequence continues at coordinate 5,734,425 of NC_081448.1, forward strand.
TCATTTCATCCTATATTCTTGACACAGATTTCTACATGGAATTTAGTTAGGCTTCAAAATATACTTTTCTGACAATTGGCTACTTTAGGTTTCTTAACAATGCAAAGTTTCTCTTCCGTCACTAATTACAGAACTCATTAAAACTATTTCAAGTTTTCAACGACCATAGTTTTCAACGACTATAAATATGAAGGCAAAGAGCACAATAAAGGTAAAGGCAATACACATATGTAAAAAATATGACAAATACGAAGGCTAACATTGGTCGTTGGTACCACATTGATAGAGCATCCGCTGTCCAAGGTGCAAGCCCTGGTTCGATCCCAGGCTAGCAAAGTCCAAGTTTCTTTGTGGTGTTTGATTACAACATGAGTTGCTGCTTTAACTGCTTAAATGGGCGAACCTCCGGTCTTTCCCGAGGGTGAAGTAATATGTGGCTGTGAGCTCGAAACGATGAAGCGGGAATATCCCTCAATCGGGACACCCCATCATCCGATGAAAGGCTGAGCGAGAGTTCAGTCATTGGACTTCGTAACCAACAAAAAGATGTAAAATATGTGAGAAATGTTGCCTCCATTACCCTGCTAGGAATTTAGACAACTCTCATCGCCCTAAAATTACATGTGAGAGCAATGTTCCGTTCCCGAAATCCGGCTAGGGCTCGAGTTTCCGCCCTATGGTCGTTGAAAACTTGAAATAGTTTTAATGAGTTCTGTAATTAGTGACGGAAGAGAAACTTTGCATTGTTAAGAAACCTAAAGTAGCCAATTGTCAGAAAAGTATATTTTGAAGCCTAACTAAATTCCATGTAGAAATCTGTGTCAAGAATATAGGATGAAATGAAAGTGGCCATAGATGTCGCAATATATCTCTTCCGATACTACGACTTGAGTCATCGGGTCTAAAGTCCTTTTCATTCTCCTCTGCCTCCTCTCGTTGCGGACAGACAAAGATGCCAAGGCAAATCAATTACAGATGAGACTAGGCCTAAAACTTTAGGATGAACAAATATTCTCGAAATATGACTCTGGGGATAAATCCTCTAAAAAAGGGGATAAAAACCTTCATTTCTACAATCAGATCAAAAAGGCGTCTACAACCCCCTTTATGATGTATGTTCAAAGTTGACGTCATTCGCTTTCCCCCATGGAATTTTTCAAGTTCTTGATTACGAATCATCGAGGCACTTCGTCTTGGAGGGGAGACCTCGTGGAGAGGCCTAGATCGACATGGAGGACACGTTGAACTGTATAATAATATGGGCCAAGCTTTGTCTTGATGTCGTCGATATTGTTATTCGTAGGAATTGATCAGGAGGTCAACTTTGACGATGTGCTCTTTGGTCGTCCTCGTCCGCTGCCCATGATGTCTGTGTTCGTCTTACTCTTCAGTTGTCTCACAACCTTCATGAAATATTCTTTGAGCCAAAACAGCTCGAAGTGTCTCATCCGCCGAGGCGTATCAAAAGGACTTATCCCCTTTGAGGGCACCGGTCCCTTTAGTGCCTCCGTGATCCGAAGTCAAGAACTTTTAATTGTAACTGGTGCTGGGGCGAGTCCTTTGATTTTTTTACTTCCTGCCGGACTCGAGTCTTTTCCTAGAGTAAGGTTAAGAAAATTGACTCGTCGTGAGAAATTCTTAGTAAAAAATGAATATTCTTTGACGATTCCGGACTCGAGTACTTTCTAAAAGACTTGATACCGGCCAATTTCTCCAAAATCGAGCCAAAGACTCTAGTGCACTCGGACTTGAGTCCGGCTCGCCTCGCCTCCGAATCTGCACCTTTGAATAATCACATCAATCCTTTGTTTCTATAAATATCTGGCCAATCCAACGACAATCAAAACATTTTGATCCTTGACATCACACGGCAGTTGTGGCCAAGGCTTTTTCGCAGTTATGGCCAAATTAAACAATCGATTGTCGTAGTCCTTAAAGCACAATCTGAGTTTGTCTTCTGCTTGCACGTAGCTTACTCGCTCCGAGGAAAGGCTCAAAATGCCGATGGTTTTGCACCACGTGCTTTCAAACGCAAATTTATTTTTCACTATGGTGCTCCCAAATATGTGCCTAATCGTATTTGATAATAGATATGGCCTTTGAGTAAGATAATGGTAAATGTCACAATGGGTGGGGAAATCCGAACAGGGCTTCACATTTGAGGTTACAATAAAACCGTCCACCATATGAGGGTTATTGGTCCAGCAATGCTCGCCATTCCACCGCAGGACCTGAAATTTATACGAAGAGCCCAAATTGAGAAGACGATATCGTCGAGTCCATTTGTGACCATTAAAGACGTTGTTCACGGGTCGAATGATATCTTGGGTTTGACGGCAAATCACAATATAACAAGTGCCATTCCTCCCCATGTTTGTGGTTGCAATGACCAAAAATGAATAATTGGCAGAGTCGTGGAATATATTGTTCGACCACAATCTCTTTACCTCAAGTGATCAAGGAAAACTGAGAAGTTGGTCATTTTTGGTGCCCACTCGTAATATTGATTTCGGAGGGCAAGATTAGCTTCAGGTCTGGTTTATATGTGCGTGCCTTTCCTTTCCCCGGTCATTTTTAGTTTTGTTAAAACAGCTTAGAAGGCCTTAGAGTATCAATAAAGACTTATTAATTTCTTTGTTTGTGGAGTGAGTGCGATTAACCAAATGAAATATATACTTTGTTTTAATACAAGCTACTGTACTTTTACTGATCTTATTCGCATCTGATAGCTATGTGTACAGACTAATTAAAAGTAAACATTTAGTGAAACGATCTTAGTTTTGGATGGATGTGATATGTCTAAGTAATATACACTCCAGACGAAGGCAAGAAATTTACTCGAAGATTATCATAAAACATAGTCTAGATGAACAAGGAAGGTCGTTAAAAATACAAACACACAAAATGTTCAACGTTCTGTAATTCAAGCGAATGATCAGATCTACCTTAATTATTAGTATTAGTATCATTGCAGTGGTCGTGGAACAAAGCTGGCTCACGTTGCCACGTATAGCCATTATAAAAAAACCTAATCCATAGCAAGGCAAGTACCTTGGTTGCGAGCACACCTTAGCGGACATAATCTGGTGTGCTTAACAACCACGATATGATAGTTATGGCTTATTAGAATGTGAGTTCGTTAAGTACACTCGTATGTATGTTACTTTATTCTACTGGGTATTTTTGCCTCTTTGCGTTTGAAAACACTGATGGAAAAAATCTGCGAAAAAATCGAGGGCTGGCGACAGTGCCAGGATCGTCGCGACCAACTTCAGCATCGCCAGGATCATCATTGACAGGGTCAAGAACACGTATAATGCCACTGGCAGCTTCAGTGATTGCCCAAAATTATAAAAAACATACAAAAGACTTCGACTTCCACTAAACTAATCCGGATCAAGGGCAACCTGGATGGCATCCAGTATGGCCGGATTCTTGGTGCAAAGGTCATCCCGGCCCTGAACAGCCAATGCAGCACCGTGAACTGGATGTGTCAGCAGGATAGTGCTCCTAGTCACATCAGTCATGGATTTCTAGAAGTTTTAGATGCCCGTGCACCAGTACATCACAACGTCACTCAGAAGTACCTGAAGATTCCCTCCCTCATCCCTGAACCTGAATTCATTGGATTTCTTCATTTGGACGCATATTGAGGGGAAGGCCTTCAGAGCCTTCCACCCAAAGGTGGACTCCCTCGTCATGGTCATGGCCATGAATGTCAAAAGGGCCGCCATGTCCGTCAAGGCCATCATTAAGGCGTTCAAGTCCTTCTGGAGGCGGTTGGAGGTGTTCATTGTTGCCAAAGGGGGAGGGGGTTACGAAAATAAATTATTCTAAACTATCTACTAGCCATCCTACACTACGTCCACACTAGTAAATCCTGTAAGGGTATAATTACAAGCACTTTTTTTATCCAAATAAGGATAAACAGAGAGCTATATATATATTCTATACTTGCAACATAGAAAGTGACTTGTATAGTAAGCCTCTCTTTCGCTTTATGATCAGTCCTTTTTGTTCATTTGAGTGGATACGAATCCCCAACGAATATCTCCCTAAAGAGAGAATACTTGAAGGGCAGGCCACATCACTTACGTAATGTTCCAGTCGAAAATCAAATTCCGGTTCATTCCAATTAAACACCAAACACTTGATTTACATGTCATTCAAACAATGAGATCTTGCAAAGCTGGCATCTCAAAACTTCTGCCTCTTTTGGCCGTGCATTTTGTCGCAGCCTCTCCAATTCTGATTCGGGTGGGTTAATCTGATTGTGCTTTGAACCAATTGAGATTGTCAATCGGCTTTGTTCTATCAAATGATTAGGACGTCCCTTATTCCCACGGATTGTGCAGGCAAGGAATATACAACGGAGAATGGAGTCCCCTGACCTCCAAGCCGCATGGCAATGGAACATATGAATGTTCGTCCTCTTACTCGTACATTGGAACTTGGTATCAGGGTTTACGCCAAGGAGGAGGTGCTACCACTTTTACAAATGGAGACGTTCACATTGGACACTACCTCAATGACAAACGAAACGGACACGGAGTCATGACTTGGAGAAGTGGACGAAAATATGTGGGTGACTACTTGAATGACCGTCGTCACGGCAAAGGTGAAATGACCTTTCCCAACGGAGACAAGTACACTGGGGATTGGAACAATGGCCGAAGGCTAGGCCATGGTTTGTATCTTTTCACAAATGGAAATCGTTACAAGGGCGATTATGTGAATGGCGTAAAACAAGGTGTGGGTCAATTTTGGTGGACCGCAGGCCAGCATGCCGGAGACAAATATGTTGGCCAATTCAGAAGAGATCGAAGGCACGGGTATGGTCAATATTTCTTTTCCAACGGTAATATCTACGAAGGGAATTGGGTTCAAGGCAAACAACATGGACAAGGTCTTTTACGATATCCGAATGCTAACATCATGGAGGGAACATGGAACCGAGGCTTAAGAGATGGTGTTTTCATCTTTACTTTCCCCAATGGGGAACGCCACCAAGCTACGTATGTAAAAGGCTTACGCCAGGGCAACTGGGTCAAAATGGATCCAGTTCCACCTCGACTGAATGTTTTGCGAAATGGGAATTAAATGATGATGGGTAAATGAGCGTCAAATGAGTTTTTTTTATTTACTTACTAGCAACTATTAGTGCTGGGGCGAGTCCGGACTCGAGTCTGAGTGCATTCGAGTCTTTTACTCGATTTTGGAGGAATTGGCCGGAGTCAAGTCTTTTATAAAAGAGTCGAGTCCAGACTAGTCAAAAAAAAAGACTTTTTCTTTAAGTTTTGCAAGACGAGTCGTTTTGCTTGACCTGACTCGAATCCTCTGCTCGACTCAGAATACAGCATACCTCAGTAATCCGGCAAATTGACATCAACAGCAAATCATTGTTCAGGTTGGTTGGGTATCTTGTCTATAATCATACGCTATAGAATGATGTTAGCGAATTGCTTTCCCCTTCACTTCTTAAGGGTTATAAATTCAACATTCTTTCCATTGGTTCTTTTAAGAACCCAATAACTGTCTGATAACATCATGTTATACCTTTGGGGTGTCCCTTGTAGTTACTGATTCCAGATCAGATCAAACATATCGTTAACTTACAATTATGTGTTGTGACACTGACGGCCTTGTGATAGCATTAACCAGGTCTATGCATTAACCTCTTTACTTGAAGCAACAGAAAATAGCATTCAGATACTGTAATAGTATCAACCTCACCTTTTAGAATGGTATATAATTTCGCACAGACTTAAATAAAATATTTTTCACTTTTATGATTTCGTTGGTTGCTCATTTGGTTATCTACTTTATGTGATGCATTAACATCAGATCCTTGACAGGATTGTGATTAGCGGTGTTTAGGGTGTAAATGGGTTTAGGAAAAAGCCAGCAGTGGCCATTATGTAGCCATACTATTTTTTCTATTATCAAAGAGATCCCTGTGATCGGAATCAAGAGCGATCCGGTATACTTGAAAGTCTGCTTTTGTGTTATAAATCTTGCTCAATGAGTACATTAGGTCTATCTCCAATATCATGCTGTATGCTATAAGTTTCTTGTATGTCAAAAGTTGGCCCTAGCATCCTTCCATACTTGATGCATCGGATCTGCAAAACGCACTAACCGGCGCAACCTACCCCGGGGGGGTAGTGCCGTTTGAAACATTTCACTAAAGCCGAAAACCAATCGTTTTCAGAGAGAAGACCGATTGGGACCAACCCCAAACCAACGTCCTGGTGTCATGCTATTAAAACATGAGGGGTTTATCCCACCACTGATCATTGTTAACCTTTCGTGAACAATTGCATTGTCCGTGCCACGAATGCATTGATGAGGAATAGCGTCTTCAGCTCGAACGACTCTTGGCTTGTTCCCACCTCCATGGACCGGCCTTTAGACCAACCCACTGGAGTCTTTTGAACGATCTTAATTTACTTTAAGATTGCAATGTGGTGCTTCAGTAAATGCAAGTAACTCCTAGCTCGTTAAGGATCTAGTTTTTTGTAACAATCAGAGTAGGTCAGGTAGCTATATCTTTGCTTATCTTTTGGGTATCATGTTTCCACGGTTTCAGGGTTTACGCCCATGATGCTCTTGGCGCTTGATGCTCGTTCCATATCTTACCCCCTAGAGATATGCTTGAAGAGAAGGGAGGTTCTCTTTTCTGTGACAACTTCAAAAGAGACAAACCGTCTCCTACGATTAAAAAAACTGGGGAATAAAGACACTAAGAGTAATGAAGTGAGTAAGTCGTAGGCTGTCCTTTATTCAGAGGGTATATCGCCTTACTTACTGAGAAATGGCTCCGTCTGTTCCGCGCCTGTTCCATGTCTGTCGAAACTTGTTGGGACATAAAGAGCTCCCTCCCTCTTCTTGTTCCAGGTGTAGCACTCTCATGACGATGGTTTGTATGGTTTGGAAGTGTTTTACCCAAATATCCGGGAAATCTTGCGTTTTCCAGGCAACTTTATTTTACGACCAACTTCGGCCGATGGGAAATATTTGTCATCGTGAATACTCAATCGATGTAAGAGATTCTCGCTCTTAGATTGAGCCATTGGACGGGTAATGAAACCATCAATATGCCTTGGTAAAACGTGGGCTACGTTGCTGTTTTCTCCCGGATTGTGCACAAATCCAAGGCAAGTTGTACTCTGCACTGGGTACTATTTTTGAAAGGCGTATTTGGTTTGGGGACATTGAAGCAGGAAAAGGAGATGACGTCATCACAGTGCTTTGGGAGGTCACTAGAACTTTTAGACCTCAATAGCTCTTTGTTAAGGTATTATATTAGTTCCAGGTCATTTATTATTGAAAGGAAATGTTATAACGTTTTTTACTGTGAATGGTCAACGTAGACACAGGCGAAGGGGTGAAAATACATAGTTGAGAGAACCAAGACCGTTTAAAACAGATAGGTACTGAGTGCGATAAATAGGTAGAATAATACGACTCGGCCTATGTGAGTTTCCTCGACATGAAACCTATCTGGTACAATTTGTTAACGCACACGAATCTAAAACCTGCAGTGCTCACGTCTGAATAGCAAGAAAATGGGAGATCTGGTTGCGGCAACAACAATGTCGTCTTGGTAGCTACCATTGATTTAAGATCAAGAAATGCTCGCTTGTATAATGAACTCCAACGAAATTTGGTCTGGGTGGACAGTAAATACAAAGGTCTAGCCACCGAGCGAAATCAGGTGCAAATTGTCCGTAGGATCTCAAGCAAGCAAGAAAAGTGTCAACTTTGAGAGCTGAAGTTGGACATGGGTGCCATAAGGACCTGGCCTTGATCGAAGATTGATCATGACTTGCGACATACTATTTGGATGTAAGAAATTGTCGTTAGTACTCGACATTTGACCACTAAATTGGTGCCTGATGTTTCGTATTGTTTGTGAGCGATTTTCAAAATACAATTGTCCATAATCGGGGGATTCAAGATGTTGGTGGTCAAGAGATAACTATGAAAAAGTGAGATGACTCGACAAGCTACGTGGGAAAGTAAGCCGGAAAAAGAAGGAGTCCACCTTGGATCTCAAATAATCCGCGGCAACAAAATGGCAAGTGCGAGGAGATCTAAACCAATTGGGAAGATAATGCATGTCAATATTGGCAAGGATGGATCTTAAAGCATTGGATTCCGAATCCTTTCATGCCAAGATAGGTTATCGAGATTCGCGAATATCCATAAAAGGTATTTTTTTAGTTGGCATTTTTTCTTTTTTGTTTAGTTGGCATATAATTACATGACACGTGGCACCTGGTCTCGGAAAATCAAATGGAACCGATAGGCATTGGCAGATAAAACAAAGGAGCCTTATAGACATGCAATTGTTGTATAGCAAGAGATGGGTGAAACTAATCCCTGCAATTCTGTTGACAGTCGTTTTCAATAGCCAAACCCTGGTTAGAAATGGGAAGTGACATCTCAAACATGTCCAAGGAGCGGATTATACGTCACTTGACGTGTTTGCGCTGGGAATAATTGCATGGCCCAAGTTGCGTTGGCGAAGGTCCATAGGGGAAAAAAGCTCATTCTCTTAATCTTTCATTACCATTCCAAAGAGTTCCCTACACAGGGTGAGGCACATCTAGTGTTCTAGTGGGGAGAGGAGGTGGAGCATAACCCATCTGTCCAATTAGATCTGGATTATGATTGTCCAGATGACCCTGATAGGCGTTGTTGAAGACAGGGCGATTTTTTAGGCTGATCCACGTTCCCTTACACACGATGACAGGCTCTATTCGAATGATATAAGGCAGTCGTGACAGTGGCCAGGAGTGATTGAGAATTGACCCGGGTTGAGACGAGGGAGGAGCCGCAGCCTGGCCTATAGGGCATGTCAAGAGAAGGAAATTCAAGGAAAAATGTGGTCGGGCACCCAGATTTTGGGCATTTTGGGGAGGGAGTACAAAGACAAACATCACAATCAACTCGCACTGTCCGCTCATTGCATTTTCAATAATCAAGTGATTTTGAGTGAGCTGTGTTACAAAACCCAACAAAATGAACATGTTTGGTGTAATTCGGAATACGCACTATCAAATTGGCTCAATACCACAATGCTATTTGCTTAGACAAGGAGGTAAAATGGAATAAATGTCAAAATTCAATGCATGCACAGTGCAGTTTGGATAGGCATGTTGTCTTTGATTTTTCTCTATGGAATAACGTCAGTTGTTCATGAACTCGTTCACTTGACAAGCCCTATTGATCCAGTCGATTCTCCTCGTGAATCATCAGACGTGGTTTGACGACTCCTTTGAGTCTGGAGCGCATACGTACTACTCTCACGGATATTCCCATGGAATTCTATTTTGACGCAAGATTGGATCGCATAAACCTCGAGGGCCGATAGAGACGAATACTCTCTTTGAACAGATGATGCCATCACAATTTCTACCAACTCAATGAGCTCCGATGTTGGGGTGAATGCACCACGCCTATTGTCTGGTCAAGATTTTTTTCTCAAGACGAACCCACACCTCAGGTGGGCCCATCGTTCGGATCCCATTGCGGATCGTTCCCGTAATGGTGAACAAGCGATCTGGGACCAGGTCATCCAGATTGTGAGAAGGTTTTAAAGCCAAAGCTTGAACCCGGAGTGTTTTTCGACGACCTCGAAAGGCATTTTATCAATCGATGACAGCATTCTAGTAGCATCAGTATTTTTTTTAATTTTTTTTTGTTTGGTTTTTCACAGGCTTTTCTATCCGCTACAGGGAATGTAATACCCAGTACTATTAAAATGAAAGGTTATAATTCGTCTATTTATTAGCTTTCAATCTTTATATGATATTTGGTCTACCAACGAATTTGAGTTGGCAGACCGAGCTAGTCCTTGAATGTAGGGTTGATCTGGAATGCTATCTAAAAATTTGTCCAAGTCTGACTTGAAAGATGCTACCGGATCAACAAGGCCTACGTATTCCCTACGAATATCAGAGGGAAGCAAATTAAACAATGAAGGAGCCCGAGAAAGAAGAGATGTGGACTTCATTGTTCGAACTAGCCTGGATTCTCGAAGACTTGAAGGTGCTCTCAAAACGCACATTAAGCCTCTACGGTCACTAGAATTGACCCTAAACCCTGGGTTGGGACAAAGCTCATGGATACTTTTGAAAACGTACAATATCAGATACCTTTCGTACCTTCTCTGAGTACTGTACAATCCCAACCGTTCTAACCTTTCCCAATACGAGAGCTCTCTCATTCCTGTGATGTTCCTAGTGAAACATCTTTGGACTTGCTCGACCTTTTGCAAACCTGCTGAACTCATTGGAGCCCAAATGGGTGAGGCGTATTCAAGATGTGGCTGGACAATCGACTTGTACAGAGTTAGCATCGTGATGCTATCTCTGGACTTAAACGTGCGATATATCCAACCACACATTTGAAAAGCCTTACCCACCTTCAGCTGGATATGCTCATCGAACTTTCCATTATTTTGGAGGACTAAACCTAAATCTTTCATAGATGAGACCTGCTCAATATCTTTACCTCCATTATCTACGAGTGGAGTATTTAAAGGAGTTGACCCAAATGTCATTGACCCAAATGTCATTGAGCGGAATTTCATTCCGTTCAGGGCCATATTACTCTCAGTTACCCAAGAGTAGATTCGATCTAAGTCCTTTGCAAGGCTACTGGAATCTTGGCCATTCCTACCAGAAACTACCTTTGTTTCGTCTGCATAAGCAGAGAGACTGGCAGTAATACTAACCTTTTGAAGCGGGGCAACGAATATTAAAAAAAGGAGGAGCCCTAAGATGGAGCCCTGGGGAACACCTGACTTGGCATCATGTATATCACTAAGGGATCCCTCAACCTTAACAATTTGCTTCCTATCATGAGTGAAGCTGCTTATCCAATTGATAACCTTGCCTTGGATCCCAATGTCATGTAGTCTATTCAACAAAAGGCCATGATCTACTTTATCAAAGGCCTTGGCAAAATCAAGATAGAGAACATCAACTGACTCGTGCCTTTCCAGTCCCTCAATGACTTGCTCTAAATGCTCAATCATTTGGGTAACCGTGCTAAAATGTAGTATGCAGTTGAATAAAAACTCTCCATCCGATTCATAATAATGCTTTAGCATAAGAACAATGGTTAATGGAGTAAGAAGGAGATGTACCTTTTGGACCTAACAACAGTTGAAGTCGGTCGTGTTACATCGAAAAAAGGCCGGATTAATGAGCGAAGAGGCTAGTACTGGCATTTGGTAAGTTTGATCTGTTTCGCACCAAGATTCCTAACAAATGTAAAATATTGTTCATCAATCTTAGTGTTTTATTCTTGCAGATTGAAATTTTGAATCTTGCATACTCTTAATCATTACTTATGTTTAATGATGCGGTCTGCAATAAACTTAGACTGCCTGGAGCGCTTCAAATGAGACTTTCACGAATGAAGTATCTCTAAAGAGAACGACACACTAAGTTATCGTTAAACAACCCCATGAGTCACTTCTTAACTTCTACTTACGTCACCCAGTTGAGGCGTAGTTAAAAAAAAACTTGCTCCATATCTACCATCCTCATTAACCTAAACGTCTCGTTTTCATGGACACCCTTATCACCCTTATTGACAAGATTGCCTCCCTTTCCATCCCCAACGCTGTCGAGATATTCCATCTCATGCCTGGACAGAGTTTAGTTCTCGGAGAAATCAGAACGAGAAATCACGGAAATCGCGAGATTTGAAAGGGCGCGGATTCTGACTCAGTCGTTCAAGTGAGCTGAAATAGAAATACCTAACTCGAGCGACCTGGCGCCAGTCTCGTTTACACCATTCCAAAATGTTAAATCTTGACCCAAGCATCTCCATCCATATTCAAATGACTCATGCCGTCATCGATAGCTAACTTAACTTATAGAGAGAGTTAAATTGGGATCAGAATGGTTTAGGCAGTTATGAAAAATCGGATGGAAAAAGATTTATTTTATAGTTATTTTTACGCTATGACATGACCAAGAGTCGCAATAAAAGATTATTATTATAATTTTGAACGCTATTGGGAGTAAATTGTTCGAACAAAACTGAAAAGCCCTCAGCTCAGCCAAGGTTTTAGTAAGGCACGGTGGTTATATCTTCTGGTTAAGTGTTTGCTCAAATGCCAAGACATCTAGATATGTTTTTCTATGTCAAAGAAGCAAAAGGAACAGCTTTTGTAAAATACACATGTTAAAAGTAGCTCAGATACGTGTATTAAATAACTTAAAGTCCATTAAAATGGATCAATGTTAAAAACATAGTCAATCAGTATTAAACGTACTCTTAGTCATGTATTGACGTAAAATTTCATAAACTTCTATTGAGCGCATGCTTAGTTGTTAACTTAGCGTTTAAGGTTGCGTTTTACGCCCTCAAAGATCAAAAAATGGCCTAATTATGTCTTCAGTTATTCCAAAGTAATTTGATTGTCTTTTTCAATTACACGACAAGAAATAATATTTCTCCATTTTCTTTAAGATTTCTTTAAATGCTAAAAGTAGCAAAAATGTCGCTTAAAGCTTAAAAAAGTTGTAAAATTGCCTTTCATTTTACCTAAGTGCCAAAAGCTACACTATCCTATTGTGTTCCTAAAATATTTGAACGATACATGTGACAGTTTAATTTTCAAAATTGTCACTTTTTGCAATGATTAATTTCTACGCATTAGCGATGTTTTCATTGAACGTTAATATATTTTGGTCAAAGTTCAAAAATAAGCTTGATTAAAGTTGCGATTGACAAGTATGGCATCACAATTGTGAAATATTGACATTTAGTAAGTTTTCAGTTATATTGCAAACTATATTCGGGTTTTTCTACCTGCTTCAGAAAAGTGAAATATTTCCACTTATATTTTAGGGATAGAAAAAGCTTATTATATTTCTTAGCAATTGCTTTAAGATGTAACCGGAGCAATTTGTAGTCAAAATTGATGCAAATGCAATTTTTGAAAACGAAATATCTTCTCGTTTGCTCGATGGATTTAAATACAATTTAGTTGGAAACACAACTAAGGCTACTCCCAACATCTATTGATTACGTTTTTTAAATTTTTTATCTCTTTGTAGGTTTTAAGTGGATTAATATTCTAATCTGAGCTAGAATCCAAGATGATTTTTTTACAAAAGTTGTTCCTTTATTTTCAAGAGTGACCAACATGTACGTGATGTACAAACAAAAGTACTATACAAGTCAGCGATCTGTTACTGTACTTAATCACACCACTCATACTCNAAGAACAAAAATCAAATAGTCATAGATATGGTTTTGCAAATCTTGCTTTCAGGGGAAAGAAAATTTGGTCCAGAAATCCGAAACTAAGCCTTTGGAAAAGTTCTCCAAATCAGAAATAAATCACTTCATATTTTCAAGAGTGACCAACATGTACGTGATGTACAAACAAAAGTACTATACAAGTCAGCGATCTGTTACTGTACTTAATCACACCACTCATACTCGTCACTATATTTTAGAGACCAGTCAGGCGAACCTGACGTCGAAATAGGCTTTTTATAATACATTGAGGCATTTCAAGCAAGCACTTTTTTGTTCATCTGTGGTCCCTCATGACTTGGGTAAAAAAAATATAACAATTGTATTGAACTTTAACTTTTGAGTAGAATTATCAATATATTTAATTGTTGGTAATATTATACGAAAGGTAGTCTTGACATGAATGATTCTGAATGGAGTTAAGTGCCTGAAAATTACATGCACTGATGAGCTCATTGTTCTCTGCATCGAATCAATGGATAAAGCGACAGTTGTCGCCGTCTCTACAATGACCGGTCTTGAAGAACACGCAAGGCTTTGTTTTGATTTTGTAATCATTTTCCGGAAGATGGCCTAAACGACGATCATCTCTGCAAATGGAAAGGACAATCATTATTCATTGCGTCTTACTTACTAACTCTGAATATCAATCATTACCTGAAGTTCCCGCGGAAGCTTCCTCGAGGAGGGAAACCTCGACCCCTCCCTCGAAAACCATGAGGTGGTGGTCCTCGAAGAGGGGGTCCTCCAAAGGGCGGCATGGGACCTCCAGGTCCACCATAAGGAGGTGGACCATAACCGTTGATGGGTGGTCCTCCCATGGGTGGTCCTCCCATTGGTGGTCCTCCCATCGGTGGTCCCCCCATCGGTGGTCCTCCCATCTGTGGGGGATAGTCATTGGGACCATATCCAAAACCAGGATCCCCACGGTAACCGTTGGGCGGAGGAACTGGTGCTGGACCTCCTGGACCCATTGGCGGCATCGGGCCCAAATGATCAAGATGAGGTTCGTTCAAAGGTAATGGGGACTCATCGGGTTGAGTTTGTTCTGTCGTTTCATTGGGGATCATGCCGAGTGCAATCATAGCTTGGGTTTGCGCAACCAGAGTTCCTTTGTCTTCGTCACTTAACTTGGCTGCTTGCTGGAGCGGTGGAATCAAATTGTGAAGGTTGCCAACTTTGTTCAGAAGGTTGCTCAAGGCTGGCGGAAGCGGCAAGGATGTTTCAAAGTTGGCAGTTCGATCCACTTCGTTGATATGGGGTGCAGGCCAACCTAATTCAACAAAGCTAGTGACACTCTCGTCACCTCCTTCAACATCATCGAGAGGAATCTGAATTGGGGCGTCCTTTGGAAAGTTTTCAGAATCCGGTTCTGCGGGCGTTGTTGGGGTCATTTCACGACTGAAGTAAAGGGCCTGAAGGACGTTGCCCTCCCGTTTAGCTTGAATCTCTCTTTCCTTGCTACTAGCACCGTGTACAAAATCAGGGTTTGTTTCACTCTTAGGAGCATTGAACTTAACGGGATTGTACCAAGGGATCAAGATTTCCTCATCAATTGAACCTTTCGACGTTATGGCGGCCTTCTCCATTTGGAGTTCCATACTGCGCATATTCTCAAACTTGATCTTGTTCACATTGACACGCTCGTCTTCATCCAACTCGAAAAATTTCACAGCCACCAAGTTGGATTCGGGCTTCCACGTGATGCGTTTCTTCTGGCGATCTCTACCCCGATGGTAAATCAAAATTCCTCTGACATCTCTAGGCATCACTTCAGGCTCGTTCAAAGGCATTTCGTCCTCTGATACTTGTTGGTCTTTCGGTGAAACGGATTTCCGGTTTCCCTTTTCATTTGGAAGAGAATCCTCTTGAGCTTCTTCCTTCTCCTCCTCTTGACTCGGGTCATTATCATCGGAATCGTCCATAACTTTGGGCTTCACGCTCGCGGGCTTCTTCTCTTCTGTAGCTTCATCATTGGTTTCCTCCAAGGTATCTCGGTAAAAGCTGAACACCGGAGGGGGAGCAGAGTCTTCATTCGATTCCTCTTTTGTGTCATTTTCGATCGGGGAACTTTTGCCCTTTTCTTCTGAATCGTTTTCAAGGGTGGTCTTCTCGGCCTTTTTCTTCTCAGCAAGCACATCGGAGAGCCGTCGCTTCTTCTTTCGCGGTTCATCTTTATGAATGGAGCTAAATATGGCATCCATGAAACCAGAGCTGTCCAAGACATTGTGAGGCGAGGAAGACTTAGTTTTGGGGCTGTCATTATCGCTAGGCCTCTTCTTCTCAGGAATAACCAATGATGGAGGTTTCTTGAGATCTCCGATTCCATCCAGACTAGCTCTTTTAGACGACAGTACTGAGGTATGGGAATCCTTTCTTGAGAGGGAGTCACGGCGAGAATCCTTTGCATCCTTATGAGAGGACCCGTTGGCAATTGCGGAAGTATGATCCCGTTTCAGAGAGGAAGACGAAGGCGAATGATGGTGTTTGGACGAATTACTTGAGTCTTTGGACTTGGTCTGACTCGGCGAAGTAGAAGCCTTGGTGAGACCCTCCAACAGGGCAGCGGTCTTGTTCTTGTTCAAGGGCGTCTTGACAGTTTTGGGCTTAGAATCCAGACCACCAAGCATGTCTTCGAAGCTCAAGCCACTTTTCTTCTTGTCTTCAGATGTTTTCTTGGGAATTTTGGGGATCTTTGCCATTGACGGTGCTCCGCCAAAGCCAACTTTATTTAAGGTATCCTTGTCCTTCTTGGCTTGTTCCTCTTCTTTAAGTCGGCGGGCGATCTCCTTAATCCGTCTTTTCTCGGACGGGTCCACTTCATCCCGATGATCAGGTCTGAATTTCCTACGCTCTCGTTCCTTATCTTTGTCCACATTTTCTCGATCCCTATGTTTCTCTCGATCCTCACGCCTCTTTTTCCGATCGTGTTCCCTATCCTTCTCCTTGCTGGATCTCTTAGATGACCCATCCTTGTCTTTGCTGCTGCTCCTGTGACTATCAGACTTGTGCTTATTACTGTGGTGGTGATTATGATGGAGAACGTCCTTGCTTCGCTGTCGCTTTAACGACTCTGAGGTCGGCTTTTTGATGGAGTCCTTTGGGGCGGGTTTGGTCTCCTTTTTAATGTTTTGAGAAACCTCTTCAGTCATGCTTTGGAGCACGGAAAGGCCGTTGGACTCGTGAGACGTGTCCTCTTCGCTGGATTTGTCATCGGCCTTTATCTTGAGGGTTACTTTAAGTGGAGCATTTGGAGTATCTTTTGTGGGAGAGACCACATTCACCCACTTATTGTAAACATCGGATGCTAGCTCCTTCACTGTAACCGGAGCAGTTTCTTCTGCTCGTAGCTGGTTTATGAGCCTAGGTGCATGATTGTTCTCTACATTGTCCTTCAATCTATTTGAACTTATTGGACAGAGAGCGAAGAGCTCTATCATTTCATAGCAGAAAGCCCAGTTTTGATTCTTGACAGCGTCACTGAACCAAACATTGACCAACTCCCAACCCTGTTCGCCTAAGAATCTTTCTAATAGATTGGGAGTGGTGGCTTTTAAGATCTGAACGTAAATGCATTTGGAAACGAGTGTTCGCGAGAATTTGTGCATAAGTGTGACAATGCGAGTGACTTCGTCAGTGGATTTAATTCCACCACTTGGAGCCAACAAAACCCCAAGGGTCTGGAGTAATTGATTCGGGTCGATTCTTGGCATGATTCCTTTTATTTCCCAAGGTTCATATTCTCATCACTAAAAAGCAAAAGAAAAAATTATGAGATCTAGTTGTTTATTAGGAACACTAGTTAATTTACACATCTAATCTGACTACTCATATTCATTATCAAATAATATCAATGGATTGGAAAACGAGACCATGTGGAGAGTCAACTCGTGCTCTCTTTCGAATGAAGGTGTTCATTTTCATCCGTTATGCATTCTGCTTAAAACTTTTGACTTCCTTTCCCAAAGTTCAATTTGATCTATCAGAATATGTTTTTCAATTGCATGATGTTACGTTGAGGCGTTTGCAAAGTTGATTTTTGAAAAGAAATTGGCTTGTAAGCTTAAGATATTAGCTTTAAATGTATAACGGGGATTTTGCACACGTGGCTATTCAGAATAACAATTCACATACAGTTGTACTACAAAAAAAACTAGAAAGCTTTCTCGATCAACATTAGGAAGAGAGAAGTTTTACACTAGACCAATCTGTACAGGTTCAACAAATGCGCACAAGCACGCCTATCAGAGGAGGCGTCATTTGAAGACTAACGTAATTCGTAGAAAACGGCTAAATCAGTCAGTCACCTAATTCCAAGTTCATGGCACACATACGCAAGTAGTGCTAGCATAAGCTAGATCCTAAACCTACTCTTATCCCTGCGAAAGCTTCTCAATCACGAGGGCCTTGTAGTTGCACACCAAGGCGTACGACATATATAAACTTTTACTGGAAGCCTCGGGCTTAAAGCGTGGCGTTCTGATCGCCCTCGCATGTATTGTGCAAAGATACACGGCTAGTACGAGTTGTCTCTCCTATCAGGTTCTAGTCCAATTTTCAGCAGGAGAGTCACCCATGTCTGATGCAGAGCTCCAGAGTTTCGATGTACATTTCTCAGCGCTTTACAGACTGGATCGAGAGTGGATCTCAAACTTAAGTATACGAGGACCAGGAGAGGTTCAGATACATCTAAAGCGGGCGCTCAAGCCTGGGTGGCAGCTGGGACTTAGCCAAAGATGGCGCTGTTCAGTCTGCATTAAACGGGCTTTATTCTAAGAACTGAAATGCTGACGCGTTGGATCTGGTCACTGGGCAAGAAATCGTTTTAGTAAAATCTCTTGCAGTATAATATGTAAACACCAGCCAGAAGATTTCGGTATCTGGACTTAACCGATCAATGATAAACAAGGGCCGAAGCCTTTTGTAATGCACAAATTAGCCAAATCCAATATTCTTCCACGACACCCTTTACATGGATATTGATGGAACCCTTGATAATACTAGTGAGTAATGCTAGTTTAAGGTAGGTATACTAACATTCCAACGTCAATGATTTCAACAACCTTCACTCTGGGACCAACAATGTCTTCAAAGATTTTTAAGTTCCGAGAAAAATGTTGGCAGGCTGGCAGTATATCGGGCTGGCCAACACGAAGGAGTCAACGAGCCCAACGTTGGTAGCTAGGGGTCTAAGCTGGCGTCACCATCCACACCAGAAAATGGGACGCAGCTTGGAGACGCTTGAGCAGCTTGAATGGCACAACGACGGCACAAAATTCTCGGCACCATCGGTTAAAAGCTGGGGAGTTCTGGGCGCGTGGTCGTCGACTCCAGGAACGCGAGCACCTTTTCAGATGTACGTCCAGGAACGGGACCCACAGGGCCCAGGCTGGCAGCCCCTTACACGACGACGACCCCACGAGATCATCGAAGGCAAGCCCGCTTTGCACCAAGCTGTCAAGATGGCGGCCTGACTCCTCTATGAACGGAACCTTAAGATGACGTAGGCCAAATCTTTTACACGCTTTTCAGCCGAGGAAATTTAATTTTCCTTCTTAATTCAACTTGTATAGTATCTATGGGAAGATAATACTTGGTACACGTACGATTAATTTTACTTTACTAGACCCCAAATGGATGAAGAAGTAGTTGGGTGGTAGACGTATCCTCTTGAAATCCGAACGTAGGTCCTCCTCTTGAAATGAACACAATGCGACTGATTCTGGCAAAGGCGAGAGAGTGATTGTACGAACAGCGTTGCCACGCCAAGGCAGCAGAACAAGACCAGAAGAAAAAGAAAAACGGTCTTCCAGGAGAAAAAGACGGCAAGTAGGTTGAAAATTCAATCATGAAGTGAACACTGTTACTTATAAAGCGATCGAAATCAGGAGCTAAGAGAGAATGTGTTATGTTCTGATATGATTTTTCATAAATAGGCCACCTGGAACCTGACTTTTGGGTGTCTTTAGTTATTTTTGGCAGCGCTAGATAACAATGAGGACGGGCCAATGAAGGCTAGGAGTTACTGAGAGAAGGCAAGGACAGCGTTGGCGTACGTAGAGAGCTATCTTAAAAGAAGCATCAGGTGCATTTGCCGAATCTAAAATCTGCGCTCTCTATTTCTGATAGTACTGTGAGAGTTGTTTTGAAAATAAAATTCGCTCGAAATTCATAGTTGCTAAATGGTCTATTTTGAACTGCAAATGAGATATATTTTCGAAATTGAAAACAAATTGGCTTAAAAGCCATTCAGCTTTTATATCAGCCAGCTTTTTTTTTTATGAATACAGAATCACAAGGAAGTCTCCCTTCTGTCTCACTATGCAGAGTCACTAGGTAACAATACAAACATTTGTCCTAGTAAACATTTGCAAATAGTAGGATCATAATTTGGTTGTCGGACCACATATGTTCACATTTTTATCCGAAACATATCTAACAAGAGCCAGAATGACATCAAAATAAGCCTTGGGTTATCCAATCAAACAGGTTCATCTCCGCGTGTGTCACAGAGTACGCATATGCCATTGAAAACAACTCTCTCATATAAATTATCATTCCAAGTAAAGACCAAAACAAACGGCGTGCTCAAAGTGAGCGTAGTTTTGAACAGGATCAGATACACTTTGCCTTCACGATGACCGACAACCTTACTGCTGTGCTAAAATGTGTCCATGACATTCAATTGGAGGACAGAAAAATACCCGAGCCGGCTCCGGGCGAGGTTCTGATTCGCATGGACTCTGTGGGCATCTGTGGCTCAGACGTACATTACTGGACACATGGAGCCATCGGCGATTTCGTGGTTAGAGCCCCAATGGTTCTTGGCCATGAAGCGGCTGGGATTATTGAAAGGTAACTTCAATTGACCCGTCATCTATGGTTATTTCACTGGATCGAATGTCTCTAATTAAACCTTTTTTTAGATGTGGAGATCTAGTCGAAGGGCTTAAAAAAGGAGATCGAGTCGCCATTGAACCGGGTGTTTGTTGCCGTCGATGTTCCTTTTGCAAGGAAGGGCGTTACAATCTATGCCTTGAAATGAAATTTTGTGCCACTCCTCCGATTGATGGAAATCTATGTCGGTTTTACACTCATGCAGCGGATTTCTGCTACAAACTCCCGGACAATGTTTCCTTAGAAGAGGGCGCATTGATGGAACCATTGGCTGTGGGTGTACATGCTTGCACCAGAGCTGGAGTTACCCTGGGTTCGAAAGTCTTGATCTGTGGGGCAGGGCCTATTGGTTTGGTAAATCTACTCACCGCCAAAGCCATGGGAGCATCCGAGGTTGTCATAACGGATATTGACGCGCACAGACTGAAGGTGACGTTCATTAACTTTGATTTCTCAAAATGGCCATCATTGGTAAAAGACGGATTGCTATGATTGGCTTTCAGGTGGCTAAAGAAATGGGAGCAACTGGCACTTACTTGGTTCAAAAGGGAGTTACCAATGATCAAATGATCGAAGAAATCAGTGGTCAATTCGGCGGAGAAATGGCGAATGTAGGCATTGAATGTAGCGGTGCGGAATCGAGCATTCGTTTGGCCATTTTTGCCACGAAATCGGGAGGAGTTGTGGTCTTGGTAGGGTTGGGTGCGTCCGAAATCACCATGCCTATTGTCAATGCCTGTGTCCGAGAAGTGGACATTCGAGGCATCTTCCGGTATGCTAATTGTTATCCCAAAGCTATTTCGATGGTCGCCTCTGGAGCAGTGAATGTCAAGCCCTTAATAACTCACCGATTCCAATTGGAAGAGAGCGTTGAAGCCTTTAAAACAGCCAAAACTGGGGCTGGTGGAGCCATCAAGGTCATGATCAAGTGCAAGAACGAAGGTTAGAATTTTCTTGACAACTTTTACATGTTCGTCAATACTTCGAACAAGGAAATCGCGGCCAAATAAAAACCGGTAATTTTAAGTGTTATCTCTATCTGCTTTGAAGGAAGCTATTCATTTCATTACTTCATCCTCGTTGTCGAAGTTAAAACCAAAACAGAATTTTACCAAAGCGAATCACGATAGATATACAATTTAGATGTGATCAGAATAAGAATAAGATCCTCACCTTGTCCTTTTGGTGCCCACGATATAAGATTGTAAAACCAAAATTAGCATTTGAGATCAACGCCTCATTCATGGACCACCTCGGTCTGCCAACTCAAATTTGTTGTTAAACCAAATATCATATAAAGATTAAACGATACAAAATTGACGATCTACACCCTTTCATTCTAGTAGTGATGGGGATTACATCCCCTGGAGTGTTTAGAAAAGCCTGTGACAAAACCAAACCAAAAAAACATGAAAAAATGGTCCACATTCGAATGGCTTTGCAGTGCTGGTAAAAAATGGACTCGGTTGGATTTGTAGCTCAGATGTGCATTTCTGGAAGCATGAAGGTAACGCTTACGCCATGGTCGAATCACCAATGATCTTGGGACACGAAGGGGCTGCTTGGGTTGACAGGTTAGATCCGATAACGATCGTAGTTTCTAAACATCTATAAAGGTTATCGACTTAAATCTTTTCCCGTAGCATTATAGATATGGTCCAAATGTGCAAGGTCTCAAAGTTGGATATTTCGTTTGCATCGAGCCTGGCCTACTTGTGGCATGTGCAATATGTGTAAAAGGGGATTATACACTGTTAACAAAAGATGATGTTCTATTTAGCTCCACCATTTGACGGTATGCGCTGTAATCCTTGCTGCCATCAAAAAGGTTTGTTTCAAATTTGTGGAGTCAATCAATCTGAGCAAAGGCTAATGTGCTAACAAAGTTGTTAATGTCAATATCAATGAGCATTAACTTTAGGTTCGTGTATGTTTACTCAGGTGCATTCATTAATCGTAACGTAAACCAAAACTAAGGTGGTCCTCTTTTAGGTTCCTCTCAGATCAGAATCATCTGCCACCCTCAAGCTAAACATTGGTGCTGAACCAAATAGTTTGAAGAAGCAAGTGCTCCATTACAATTTACAAGTTACAATTGAGTGTAGTGTAGCAGAAAGTAGCATTTCTTTGGATATTTCTGTCACACTCTTGGCTCTGGGTACGTCAAAGTGATCCTCCCTTTAATATCAATCTGTGTTTAGAAAGTGGACCAGTCGAGAAGTTCGATGATATGCAAATTCTTATCCCGCGGCAATTGAAATGGTGGCCAAGAAATTGGAAATTAATAGTTCGAAAACCGTTGATAACTCAATGCTTAGAACTGACAAAGACTAGAAAATCACAAAATCGCCTAATAGAATATCGACAGGGTCATTAAAGTGTTGGTCAAATGTGACTCATAAAGCAAGTACACAAAGTAAATGATTATCAACCAAATTTGTAAAACCCTCGTACATTTTACAGTTAGTTTCATCATTTGGTATGATTTTGCTCTTCAGCTGGTGTGTCATGAACATGCTGAGTCTACCTTTACCTGAGCCGAGTTTTGTCTGTGTTGATGATGTCTCACGGATATGTACGTGACTTGTGTTGGAGCTTAATATCGAGTGAGTATGTCAAGTACTTCAGTTGTGTGGACATTTGTGATAGTGTGTTGTGTTGTCGCCAAGGTCAAGTCGTTTGATCTAACGTTCGTTCAAAGACCATGGGTGCTAACTGCGAACAAGTGTGCCAAAGATTCAACTATATTGAATCTGATCCATTCACATGCAAAGAGGAGGGAGTTTCGTGATGCCATCCGAGAGACTTGGGCTAATCAGCCAAACTTTTTAACTGTTTTCGTTTTGGCCAGAAGTGGCAGTGACGAGCTGGAGGAATCGACAAAAGCTGAAAGCGAACAATTTGGTGACATCTTAAAATTAGATTTTTTAGATTCCTACAAGAACCTCACGTTCAAACACGCCTCAGCCTATCGATGGGCCATCGAAAACTGTCCCGACGTCCAGTACATCTTAAAAGCTGACGATGATACTTTTGTCGACACCTTACATTTGCCAAGATATATTCAAGCGTTTGATATGCTTCCAAGCACTTCGTTCATTCTATGCTATGTTCAAACCACGGAGAACCCCATCAGGAATCCTAAAGGCAAAAACTCAAAGTGGTTCCTAGACTTAAATGAGTATCCGAGGGATGATTTCCCCAATTTTTGTGCCGGAGCCGCTTACCTCACAACTCTTGGTGCGATCAAGTTGATCTATGAGCAGTTGTCCGACACTCCATTTCTTTTCATAGATGATGTCCTCCTGACCGGCTTGGTTGTTGAAAACTTGCCAAGCATTATACATTTGGATTGGAAAGAGGCCTTCTTATCGAGGCATGAGAGCGATCGTAAAGACCTTTTGGATCCAAAAGTTGGGTTTTATTCGCCCCTATTTATGGTCGCCATGGACTTAAAACCGGTTGAAATGAGAATCATTATGCAGAAAGCCCAGCTATGTGCTAGTAGGCAAGCAGAGTGCTACGATTTAATTCATAAAAGCTCCGAGCTTCAGCAATTCAGACCACCAATCATTCCAAGAAAAAATTCATGGAGACACATTGAGTTGTGACAAAAGACTCACAAGGATAAATGAAGCATTCCTAATATTTGCCAAAACAAATTGCCTGGAACTTGACCTGCGATTGCCAATTATCACGACCGCAGATATCCTCAGAAACCCCTCGTCCTCGATAAGCACTTAAAAACCTAGGACTTTCAACGCAACTCTTATTCTGTACACACTGGTCAGGAAGGAAGAGGAGCGACAGGTATAAGCTCAAATTGCCTCTTTATTGACAAATCAAAATATTGTAAAACTGCGGATTAGTGACGAAAAATACAGCACCTGTGTGTGATGGAGAGTTAAGTATTAAAAGTCGGGCATTAGTTCGTAAATTTGACCTCATTTCATTGACACTTTTCTACATCAATGCTATCTGATTGTCATAATGAAATATATCAACAGAAAGAGACGGAACCGATCTGACCTTGAATTGGCAGTGTTTGCGTTGATATTACTGTCTCTCACAAGTTAAGGTGTTCACAATTTAATTCTATTGAAGCTGTATACGAAGATGAGTCACAGAGATCGATAACAGAAAGTCATCATTTTTCAACTTAAGTCTTAACACTTTGAACTGAAGGTTTGGTGATTCCAGTATTGTCTGAGCGCCAGCGTCAAGCAGAAAACCGTGGACCGGCTTGGCCAAGGAAGGGCGATCTACTGGTATGGGCCCTTACAATTTTTATCTTCTTTTAGCATCACTGACACAACCAGACCAAATCCAAGGCTGCTCTCGAATACCAAATTAGCACTATATGAATGAGTGCCTAATCCATCTTTAATGCCTCTGTCCATTTTTTCCCAACCTGCTCAGTTACACCGGAACCTTCTACAACAAAGGCTGGGGGGGGGGGTAATTTTAACATTTGTTAGCATCCTGCATTTCATACACTTTATCCTCATAAAATTGGTGGAACTGATTGAATTTTGCCATGCAATACAAGTACCAGCCAAAACCACTAGAAGTGATCAGTTCCGCCAATTTAACAAGAATTATACACGTGATTTAAAGGAAATTCAAGAAAACATGTACGTAGTGCAGAACCCTGATCTTGGGCATTTTGCGGAGGATGAACTGGACAAACATCAAAGCCTACCTGCACTGGGCATAGACTGATTATGTCATTTATTTCGATTTTTCGACTTATTAAAGCATACAGTATTCTGATATTGAGACAAGATTTTCCCACAACGACAGAATTACACTAAAAATGACTTTTTGAGTTTTGTAGAAAAAATACACTCAATAGTAGAAAATTCAATTGGATCACGGTGCGAGTTAGTTGTGACGTTTGTATAAATTCTCCCTCGAAAAAATGTCCAAAATCAGAGCGCTGAACAACATATTTCTTTAAAACAATATAAAATTAGGGAAAACCATTTGACGCTTTGTGTTCATACTATGAATAAAGTTGTAAACGAGCCACAAAACGTAACTAAAAACCCCAACAAACATTGAGATTAGCACTTCCTCTCGAGTCCGGCCACCGGACTCGAGAGGAAGATTTTGAGGCTTAGTTTGCCTACATTTGGGTACGCATTCGTTGTTAGTGTTGTAGAGATTTAAGAGAGCCTTCAGACTTATAAAGCCAGGACTTGGGGCTATTCTCTAAGAGATTTTGAATCCATTTGTCTTTTGAGTCAACATAATGATTCTTACCAGCTAAACTAAACATGTCTAATTATACACATGTGTCACGGTGGCTCATGCATCAATTCAAGGTTAAGAAATGGACAGAAATACCCGTGAAAAAGTGATCAAAGTTTTATAACACATTCCATGTTCATTTCAAGAAATGATCATCCCGTCACTTAGAATAAAGATGACCTCCCTCAATAAGTGTCTTAACTTCTTATTGAACCAATAATCAAATTGGCCTTGAGGCGGCTTGCGCTTGAGATTGTAGGCGTTGACAGATGAATTCAGAATGATGTAATGGAAAACCTAAAAAAAAGGATTTTAGTGACCAAAAAGAATATACCTAATTATTCTATTAATCAAAAGCCAGTTAAGCATAAATCTTGGGCGTTGACAGTTTGACAGGAAAGTTTTCGTTTGTCTCATTCATGTTTCCTGCAATTCTATTGCTCATGTGAGGAAATGCTTACCATGTCAAAAAGGATGAATAAATGATCAAAAGATGTGAGGAGAGTCATAAAAGTCATTGATTGAGTTGGATGAAGATCAGTGTTTATTGAGCACCATCAAACCGCTCAAGTCCCCGCCTGCAACAAACTCATGGCAACTTTTTGTTACATCAAAGTCCTGAAAAATGATTGAGCTATTTATCCCACCCTCAAATTAATGGTGGCTATAAATCAAAGGTTCAAGACAGGGCTAATTCATGGACTTCCAAAGATATGGATCTGCAAAGGAAAATATAAAAAAAAACCGACGCAAACAATTCGACGGGAAACCCGTTTACAGTCCAGGTTTCTAGAAGTCCTTAATCAAAGACACATTTTGCACAATTGTATTAGAATGTACATCCTGTTCAATACTTCATCATGTGGCTGAATGTCATTTTAATGCCCTCCTACATAAAGTGTAAATCATTTGGTGTATGTGATTAAATTTTGATTTGAGTTATAACAAGGTTGAACATGAGAATGAACCGTGATATGATGTATACAAAAAACATACAATAGAGCCCTATATATATATAAACTATTGGAACACAATACTTCCCTCCTCTGTTCTTGGGAAGATCGAAAGCGAGAACGAAAGAGCTCGAGCCACCGACGGACCACTCGAGCAAGCAGGCTGCCCAGTAACCCATCCGCTGCCTTCACTCCCGAACAGCCTTCGTTCTTTGCCCTCCTCCATACTCAGCACCTCCTCAAAATTTGGACCGCCAAAGCCCAGCTGTGGGTTGTGGGTGTGTGGGAGTGTGGGAGTGTGTAGCATTTGGAGTACATGGAGCCTCTACTGCATTTAGTACTAGAGACGAGAGATCCAGGCGGATTGGTCTTCTTCTCATGCACAACAACTAGGGCTCAAAGAACTCTGCATGAGGGACCAAAATGGAAGTAAAACAACATGAGGGTCGGAGTTTGAGGGCGGCCGGGGAAAGGAACACTTCTACAAGTAAGAGTCGTTGTTCCTCGTTGGTGCCCGTCGCTTTTCTCTGCGTTATTGCCCCCAAGGTTTGATGCCGGCTTTGAAGTCACTGAATGCAGCAGTGTTGCTGAGCGAGGGTCTGACGAGTGAGTGAGGGCCAAGTGAGGACTGTTGGTCCAGTATTACGGTCGTGGACGTAGTGCTCAGTCACAGTACATAGTAAGCCGTGGCGAAACAAGGATGAGGTTCCAAAGTGCGACAAGTAAAAGTTATAGTTGAGTTCGGAGTCCTCACCTGAAAGGGTCTCCGAAGAATAAGATTAGCTCACTTGGCTGTTTGGATTGTGTCAAGGTTACTCTGAATGGGCAAGCTTTCATTTTTTCTTGTTGTTCCGATGTGCTTGCCATGCGCAAGGCTTGATTCGAAGTGCACCAGGTCGAGCTGATTGGAACAAAACGTCATCTTCAAGACCTTCAGTGATTTGTTGCTCGGTTGCGCCCTGGCTTGTCTTGATCCTTTGGACACACACCAGAAACACATTGGATATCGTTCTTATCCAGGTAATTTTGAAACCTCTCTCCTGACTAACTCTACACAAACTATATGTTCTCCCGTAAGTTAAGCATGGATCGAGGAGCTCAGGCCGGTGTATCTGAAAAATATATCAACGTAAAGCTAAAAGTAAAGCTTGATCAATGGTTAACCGTGAGAGCAATCAGCTGATGACTCCTGTAATGATGGATACTTGGCAAATGCAATTGGCCATCCCTCGTACATACATTAACCCATGTTGCTGAACCTTTGTTCCTGTCTGTTCTCAGTAAGATCATCGCAAATTGGAGCACAGAGGTCCGTGATCAATCAGATGCATTACTTAACTACGCTTCCGCTCTCTGATCATCCAAAGCACCAACATTCTCACCGCCCTCCTCCAATCCGCACCTGCACCCGCACTTGCACAGCCTCGCCCACACCCCCAAACAAATCCCTTTGTACTAGATTACCCACCCCCCTAGTCCACCTCCAAAGCCATGGACAAGAATGTGTCGCCTACTAACTCTCCAATCCCACAAAGTGCAGGAGCCCCAAAAAGTGCGGTAGCCTTGGTAATATGAGCCTCGTTTCAAACCCCTTAACCCTAATGATTTTTTGATCCAACAAGTTCGTAACTCACTTCGTTATACGTACTTGTCTCGTACCATGTTGTAGATGGTTATTCACATTGTTGGGAGTTTGTGTTCATAGCCATATGTGTATCTAGAGAGCAGCATCGCTGTTTCATCCAACTTTTCAAATCTTGGTGAGAGAAAAGGCGTGTCACCCTTCCAAACGGATCAAAGATTTGTTTCCAAATTCCTGGATATGTATTCATACCTCCAGTTTCATCCATTCTTTTAGGATTTCCCCCGCCTCTCTTTTCTCTCTTTCTCTTTCTCTCTCCTGAACATTGCATGGTTTCTTGCCTGTTATACGGTCCATGACAAGGTCAATCGTAGCCTTCAAGTGCTGGTGTGTATTGCTGTAAAGCAGAATAGAGTTGACATTCCATTAGAGGGCGCTGCCATGCTGTCAGTGTACTGAACCCGAAAGGGCGGCCCCAAATCTGACTCGCATCGAGACCACCCAGACGAGACTGACATTTGACTCCCGCACCCACCTTGTCACCTTTTCACCTTTTCACCTGTCCACTTTTCTCAATCTCACCCTCTTGAGCCTGCCTCTTCACCCATCTGTCAATCCCTTCAAGCCCCCTTTGCATCTTGAGTGAGAAGGACACTGGTTAAAGCTAACTTTGGATTTGGTGGTGGCCTTTCCACTTATTTGGCCAGCCCATTGAGGCCGGTGTTTTTGCTCCATAAAAGTCATGGCGATTTGTTAGATTGGCCTGCCAGGAAAACCAATAACCGCCAATCACTCTTCACTTCTAGGCCAACTCTAATTCGGCACAACGGGTAAAGACAATGGCTGTCCACGAAGGCCATGTCCTCAACATCGATGCCTCAGCAGTGCCCAATAACATAACTGGGGGAAGCAAATACAATCCAGTTTCAAGTGAGCGGGTCACCTCGGGAGTGGGACGGGGATCGTTATTCGAAACGGACGATGTGGAAGGTGTTCCAGCAGATCGGGTCTCGGTGTTTTCGGGGGCATCGGGGCGTTCCAAAACGACGTCACAATTGGAGGCAGCCGCCAAACTTCCATGGTACCGAGGCGTGACTTGCAAGGACATTCGGGACATCATGCCCACGTTGCTGATACTTTTGGGTGGATTGCTCATCATGATCTTTGTCATTCCCTACGCGTTTTCAAGCGTCATCAAGCAGCTGGAGGCCGAGCAGATCATGGAAAAGGCCAAGGCAGATGCTGCCTTGGCTGAGGCCAATGCCACCTACTACCGACAACTCCAGGAGCAAGATCAACTCCAGGAAGACGTACCTCCGTCCTACGATTACGAAACCGAATCCAAATAGGCAATGTTAAGAGCAATAGTACTTTCAAAGTTAGTGATTTTATATTTCTGTCAACTTCTGCTAACCAGCTCTACTAACACTAATTCTAAACTACTTCTCTACTTCGACGACGTAATAACGATTCTCCAACGATCTCAATCTATTTTTCCGACAAACTCCGCAATTTGCGATTGATGTCGCATATTGCTTCCATCCAATTATTCCCCCTTGCATCAATCTTGCTTCGTCAAATATCAATATCTTATTCCTCCCAACCACGTGCTACAAACAGTAGAGTAATAAAGTTCTTTAGTGCCTGGGCCTAGCTCAGTAAGTGTAACGCAGTGCGAAGAAGAAGTAAAAAGTACGACAAGTGCCCATTGTACGGGTGTTTACATCCACTTTGCTTGTGACTTTCCCTATGCACAAATAATACTCGCGGCAAAATTATCAACAGAACCGTTAGCCGTTTTCATCTGCATCTTTTAATACATACCCCAGTGCCTCAAGTACTACCGAACGCAGAAACGCAAGCATAAACCCTATCCATACTTTGCAAAATGGTTTTACTGCGTGGCCCTCCCATTTGAAAATGCTCACTCAGACTTGATTTTTCTTCTATTAAAGTTCTCCAGTGTACGTACAATGTACTTGCACATTGGGAACGCATGATATGCAATCAATTGAAGTTTGAACTCACTTAAAACTATTATAGACAATCCCTAGACAATCCTATTTCCTTAAACAGTTCAATATACCTTTCAGGCGTTGTGAAATCGAGAACATCACGTGATTATCATTTGAATATACGGAATATTAACACTATCCCAAGGCTTTGTTGTTCTCATTCAGTCCTTTTATTCGGCAAACAAAAAGCCTTCGTCAAGGCAAGGTTATTAAATACTATGAATGAATCGTAGCAGCCGATAAAGTTCCCTTTACCATTGATCCAATTCAATGATTGCTACAAGATCAGGAAGTACAAGTCTCGGTCCAATCAACATTTTTCTTGCACGAAAGACGTAAAACTGGAAACGCTTTTCGTCAAGACGCGAGTACAACAACGCGAAGGCGATAGTATGTGACATGATAGGGCACATCAAACTTTTCATGTTTTCTTAATTTATTGTCGTGCTTAACAATAAACCATTTCCTTTATATCGTGATATATGTCCTTGAGGACACCACTAAATTGTCCAAAGATCGTTAAAAGAGCCGATCAAGAAGTTCAGGGTCCAAAATCGGATTCGGTGTAGTCACAACCAACTTCGGGACTCGTTGCATGGTCTTTTTGATGGTCTTTTGAGCATTCTCATTTCCACTCCAGCTTCTATAGGAAAAAATGAATGCATTAGACGGATTAATGTCATGTCAAATATGTTTGATGGAGAGCAGCTCTTACCGTCTGGCGACGCCATTGGCCACATCCCAATTCAGCATGGAATTTGCCTTAGATTCAGTCTCTTGAGAGCCGTCCAAGACCAAACCAAAACCGCCATTGATCACCTCGCCCCTGTAATTCATGGGCGTTTAAGGACCAGACATTTAACTACATTTAACCGCAATCTACGTAGTCTCTATCTAGCCCTCTTAAAGACAGTCATTGCCAATTTCAGTGTACGAAAAAAAATTGGCTAATTTTTGGATCAACATTCTTATCGTGCATTCCTGACCAGGATGTGTCTTACCATCCACACCCTCCTCCGTTATGCAACGCTACCCAGGTGGCACCACGAAAGGCGTCTCCGATACAGTTTTGAACGGCCATATCTGCAATAAACGAGAAAAAAAACTACATAGGAACACGTTGCATCGAAGTTGTTCTTCTTCATAGACGTTAGAAAGTGTTGATTCCATTTGGTTCGTATCTACCGAAATACGACTCGGGAATATAACAGGCCGGCATCGCATATAGTTTGGGGTGATATTTTTGGACCTCATTTGTAGTTAGTTGTTGGAAGAAAATAAGGCTCCAAGGCCTCGTAAAGATGCCGACACTTTTGGGTCATTCTCGAGCACTTGTTTCTTTTCACTGCGGCGATTTTCCGGGCCTCCCAAGGTCCTCTTTCTTCGACCCGAGTAGGAAAAAGTATGGTGCAGAAAAAGAAGGCTCTGTGTTTGGGTTCCATTTCTTGTTTTCGATGCCAGCAGTGTCGTAGTATATGACTACCCATTTTAGTAGCAAGATTAAGACCAGGACGAGGAAAAACATGGTTCCAACTTTTTTTGAAAAAGGGAGCCGAGTGAAAACTATGCATGAAAGCCAAAAGATTCAACCAAGCATGGTTGGTAAAGGATGAGCACATAACATCCACACAAGAATATGACCCTTCAGCTTAGCCCGATGGACTTTGCGGGCTACAAGAATCGTCTTCGAGTGCTCCATTAGCAACTCCTCGACTACGTTGAATTAGAGCACGCAATAGCAGTGCCGAGATCCATGTTTACCACACACAAATGGACCAACAAAGGAGAGGGAAAATTATTTTATTTTCTTTACTGGCTTGTTGGCTTTTGATTTGCTCAGAGTGCTTGCTCCCTTGAAAGGGGGGGGGGCTTTCTCTTTTGTTCTATTTCACCGAAAAGACCAAGGACACTTTTAATTTCCGTTGAAAAGGGGAAAAAACACTTTCTTGGCACCAACGAACAATTTTAAGGGACATTAGCAATGATGCCAGCTGAAGAAGTTTCTTCTTATTGACCATCCAAATGAATGATTTTTTGGGGTTAGGTTTTCGTAAAGAAGAAAGCTCACCTGCAGTGAAGGCTGAGCCGTCGGTCACGTTGGAAGTCTCGCGGAAAGGGCTATCTGTTCCACTTACATCGTGATGATCCCTACTGATTACAACGGGTCCCTAAAGGATAAGCAATAGGAAAATTTAGTTTGCGGGAAGGACTATTATTGTCAACCATACACATGAAATACATTTTGCCTACATCAATTGCAATGAAATAAAGCAATGGTTGTACATATTGGTCGAGTGCTGCACTGGAACAATGAGGACCATGAGCCTTTTGTTCACTCTTTGACCAATGTAGTCTTTCTGACGATCGCCGCCTTAGAGAGACTCAATAGAGAGCCTAGGAGACAGAAGATTGAATACTAGATAAGCCGGATGTACTCTTCATAGTACAAAGGGGGCAAGTATTGAAAGTGTCTCTCTAGGGAAACCAGGCTTTTCTTACATATTTAGAATTTTCTAGAAGGCAGCTTTTATAGCAGAAAGAAATTCGAGAGAGTGAAACTGTGGATATATACAAGTCATGGTAAACCCAAGTGAAATTTTGTTTAATGTCGGTATCAATCTCAGAAATGTATTGAAAAAAGCACTGGTCTTTAAACTTTATAAAGAAATACCCATTGCAGAAATCGGTCAAAAGAAAAAAGCCAATCTATAATTTTCAGTTTGGCTAGAAAAAAAACTTCATGAGCAGTGTTTCATTGTGGTAGTAACATTTATCCTTTCTAATGCACCATTGTCATTTTACTTCCCTAATTCATATGGGTTGGACCAAAAGTTTCAGTTCTTGTGGAATATGGGCTACTACTGAACATGTTTAATCAATGTAATTGGTACGTATGAATATTGCAATAACCTCGAGCCCACCTTCAATTCTCCTCTTGCAACAGCCTGATTAAAGGCGCAAGCAATGGCCACTCGACCTTGTTGATCCGAATAAAGAATTCGAGCTTGGGAACCCACGACCAGTTGGTGTCTATCAACTTCGCTCATCCATCTCAAGTTATCTTGATATTGCTGCACAATTTCATTCGGCAAACCCTCTGTAAAACGGAAGACAAACGCTGTTAATCGAATTCATCTTTCTTGATGAGTTGGAACGGGGGTGCCAGGCATTGTATCCATGTTTAATGATTATTTTCTTACCTTCGATTATTCCCCTGAGAACATCCATGGCAATCTTATCTGTTTTGGCCAAATCAGCTGGATCTCCAGAGGTACAAACCCAACGAAATGGACCAAATCCCAGGGAGAAAATGTCGCTAAAGGAAGGGAGACTTCATTTTTGAGACCTCACTTTATACTCAAGTGATAGAGCACCGTTTGCAAGGCCATTCATCAAGATTACATACGGTAGAAATGACTTGTCGAAACCGAACAGTAGATTATTTTTTCTAGAACTCGAAATAATGTACGTGATGAGACCACCGAGGTGTGTAACACGAAATCCAGTTAGGAGGAAAAGTTTACAAATACTGATTGATATTCAGAAAGGGCCTCCCTCTAGCTTTGTGATATAATAGCTAAAAGGAAACTTGCAAACTCAGCAAAAAAGGTCCCATTTTCCTTTTACCCCATGATATCCTGTACATAAGAAGGATAGCGGAAAGCAATGCCAGAGCCTCCGTCGTCGCAATCTTCTTTTCCTTTCTTCGACTGGGATCCAGGATTAATTCCAAGTTCATCCACTTTCCTTGTTCCATTTCCCAACTTCTGGGCCTTGGTATTTTCGGCATTGGCTTCCACTTTGGCTCCTACATCCGCACCAGCTCGTCGAGCTTCTAGCAAGAACGCATTGCCATAATCCCAAAAGAAAAGGCCTGCAATGAAATAATTCGACTTCGTTTTAGATTCAATTCTTCCTTTCATTCATTCATTCATTCATTCGCGGTTGGAGATAAGGAGTCTGTTTGAAAGCACATCTCAAACATTTGGGTTGTTAGAGCCAAGATTTTGAGGAAATGAACCTCATTCAGATGATCAGGAGGCAAGAAAGAAAATTGAGTCGAAAGTTGAACATGAAGTTCCTTAGCTCTGCCTTTACATTCACCTCCATGTGAGTGAGCCATGGTCATACATATGTTCAATGAGACGTTCGAGACACACTCATTAGAAACTTGAAAGATCAGAGAACATCTTCTGGACTAGTCGACTGACTGAACAGTCCAGATTGATGCCATGATCGGAGGCGGTTCCTGGCCGCCCTCTCAACGTTCCCATATCTTGAGCCCTCCCTAGTCTCGACTCCCTAGTCCCTGGGCCAAGAGTCAGTCAGTGTATGAAGGATTTTGGCGCATTGGACCTAATTTCTTCCCTTTAAATCCAGTACACGTCGCTCTGAGCAATGCCTGGACCACCTCAGAATATGACCAGTCGTGGCTGCCTCAAAAGGTCTCTCTGAGCATTTCTGGAACCCCAGGGACGAATTTGAGGCTCTTTTCCGGGACTCATGCATCTCCCACACACAACCCTTGAGCCCCTTGAAATAACAAGGAACATCCGTGCCTCGTCGCATGTTTGGAATATGTATTTCTTCTCTCACCTGTTTTTGTATGGATCTTGTTTACTGATAGTTAGCAAATTTATTCAATACGATCCAAATCAGTTAAGAAGCATAGAAAGAAGCAAAAGAGCACCGAACGAAATGGGAAAGCCATATTAATCTTCAAATGGCCCTTAGATCAATGAATTGGAAAGACTGACTGGCGAGGATATGAAAGTGTTCGTAATCGCCTTTCGAGTTTGCAAAAAGAGCCCTTGCCAAATGAAAACGACCCAGCGAAACTTTTACATTGATCAATGATCAAACATGGTGCACTTCTTCGACCTGCACACTTGAGAATGTTCCATTGCATTGGGTAGCGATACAGAATGTTGAATTAAACAGAGAACGGAGAAACAGAGACCCCCCAAGAAAGCGGAAACTGATCCTCTGATAAAAGCTCTTTTTACGGTTTTTTTGCACAGCTTCAAAAGCAAGGTTGACTTAAGATGATATATTTTGCATTATTTAGAAAAAAAAGCGCTTGAAAGGGAGTCATTTTAAACGTGGCAAAACCAGTGCTTAATTGAAACCAAAATGTGTTGGTCCTTCAAGACTTAAATGGGTGGGGTGTAAAATGACTTTACCTGGTCTTTTGGAGTTAATTAGAAGGATATTTATGGAATAGTGAGCACTCACCTGCGTCAGAAAGTGTATTAATGGCCTTGACGTGACGTCGCAAGCTCTCTTCAACAAGCGATTGGAACTGGGCGGGATCACTCGCCAGAAGCTGCAGATAGAAACAAACGCCATTCTTTAAGTTTATGATTTCAGAACAACACCTATTGGTGTTGGATACAAGCCGATCAATTGTGGGATTGTCGTGAATTCGTAAACTTTTGGCAAGAATCTGTTTCTAGGGCTCCCGGTTCAAGGTCAACCTCAATGAAGAGACGGACCAGAGAAGAAAGCGAGATGGATTGTGATGTCATTTGGGGAACAAGTTTTTTTGGCTCAAGACCCTCTGACAACTTCTTTGGACCGCTTGAGCAGCCTTTCGACTTAATAGTCTTGGGTCGAAAACATGAAGTTGCAACTTTGCCCGGGTACTGAGACCGAGGTCAAGAAGGTCTACCTACTCAGACAAAAACGAGGCCGTTTGGGGCTCCCAGGGATGTTTGGATCATTTTCGAAATGGATCTGACAAACAACAAACTACCAGAGAAAAGGGGAGATGGATTAAATTCTAACCTCGTGAGCGGAAAACATACTTTTGAAATTCTATGACGTCGACCTTTGAAACTTTGAAGAAAGTCCACCCGAGGACTTCCTCCACTTGTTTGACAATTGCAATTGGGCCAGTGGCCTTTCCTCCTTTTAGAGCTGGCAATAAATCTCGGTCCGAAGGAAGGAAGAAGGTCCCACGTAGTTCTTAACGACGAAAGTTTTACTCCTTGGTACGATAAAATAATCTTTGAATAGGCCATGCATAGCATGGGGATATCGAAATTGGGTGGCAGTATGCACATGGAGCCCATAAGGACACTCTCATTCCAAGTAAATGGCCATCGAAAACTCACACAGATGCTTCTAAGGGAAGAAGACTTCAGAGGAAACAGGAGAGAGAGCAAGGGTTTCTCAAGGAACCCTTCATGGACCGACGAACCCAACACACTGTCTCACACAATTTTGCGGTACATATGGAGCGAAGAGGGCCCTTCCTTCTTTCCTTTATTGATCTCATAAATCAGAGCCTAACGCAACCTCCATTTCATCCCCAACGTCTGGCAGTTCCAGTTCGAGTTTGAACTCAACATTGAACCAAAGCCAGTGAAAACCTTAAGTAAGGTACACATTTCATTGCGACACTTTAACTGTCTCGGTTTCTCTATGGCTGCTTGCGTTTTTTGAGCGTGGGTCTAAAACAAAGGCTGCATTATGTGGCCTTTTGTCCATGTTTCTTGAGCATGGAATGCCTCATGTTGTTGCAAGCCTCGTTTATCTTGAGGCCTTGGACATTTTTACGAGACGCATCCTAAGCATGACATAGATTGAGTACATTACATTATCTCTTTTTTCGAGCCCGCCTCCCCCTTTTGGCCTATCTGGCCTACTCTAACCTGGTATGTGTTATCACCCTCATCATCATGGCCATCAACCTCAATAGGACTCATACCCATGGCCCAATTTAGATTTTGGGACCAGAAAAAGACACCACTCACCTTTTGGCCGTCCTCAAATGCCAATTGGACTGGGTAGTATCCCCCATTGAACGGGTTATGGCATGAGGTTTGATCTGATCCCAACTCCGCCAGAAGTTCCCCGGTGGACTCGAGTTCCTGGACAAATCGTTCCCAAACGGCTACTATGTTGCCATGGTATCCAATGCTAGTGGCCTGGAAGAAGTTTCCAAGAAGGAATGACAATACTATATACAAAACACACACACGTGCATGGATGCCTGCTTGGAGAGCAACTTGCTGCGTTGAAAATAAGAGGTCAACCGAAATGACTTTGGGAATTGAGCAGCATTATCTGCGCATTAGTACTTGGTTCATTCCCAGGAATGGGAAGAATGAACCTGAGAGAAGAGAGTTGTTTTGCGATTTGCTTGGATGCACATCCGCCTCAAGGAATAGCCTTCTCAAATACGATATGGTCAGTGGTTCAACATACGTACCTCTTTTTGGGCTTTGGCCTCACGAACTCGTTTGACCAAGTCGTCCAAATTGTCCACGATTTCACAAAGCCAGCCTTGTTGATGTCGCTTTTGCAGAGCTTCCAAGCTGACCTCGGCAATTATACCCACACAACCGCAAATCACGGCAGACTGAAACCAGTCGAGAAAACGTCAAGTAGGAACGCAAACTCCATTAACAAATTGGTCATGTCTCAAGTCTCAAGTCTCAAGTTGCACCTACCTTGGCTTGAGCACCGCTCATTCCTCCTAATCCAGAGGTGAGGTAGGCTTTTCCAGCTAGAGAATCCAGGCCCAGATATTTCCGTCCAGCGTTCAGCACCGTTAACTATGACATATGGAGGAAATGGCGGGGCATTATTTACCAAGAAATGTGAAACTGGATTGCGAAACGACCAAAAAAGGTCTGATCTTTCAGACTGGCTCAGATATCTATTTCTTTCACGTTTTCTCATGAATTATTATATGAAGGTGGTGGCCCTCCATCGTTTCATGCTAGGCTAGACGTTTTTTCGACGGTGCTTTATGCAATGGACCTCGAGCATGAGCATAAGCTACTGAAGGACCGACAACTTACGGTGGTTCCATGGACAATGCCTTGGGGACCGATGTAACAGTAACTGCCGGCCGTCATCTGCCCATACCTATAGAGAGAGAGAGCAGATGAAAAAGGCTGCAAACTTTTTTGAACATGACCATCATTCATGATCCAACGATAGTTTCCATTCGAAAAGCGGACGTTGAAATGCAACCCCCTGGTTCTGAGATGTACTGCACCTTCCCTCTGCATGTACATATTGCCATAGTAGATCTCTAGAAGGTACATAAGGGACGACCGACCCCTTGGTTGGGAAAACACAATAATACACCGATGCGATCAATCCCATGAAACCCTGTCCATTGTGTTTCCGACATCCACTGAAGTCTAGAAACCCATTGCTATGCGTACAGTACGTTAAAGAGAAAAAAGAGACGCCATTTGATCTACTCAACCTAACAAGAAAGCTGTTGGTTTTTAGCTAAAGCTGCTTGATGAACCAATTATTGAACAAAAATGATGTACCACCTAACTCAAATGCATTCATATATAAATGAGCCCATCTTGAATTTCCCACATTACCAGGCTCTAATCCATAACAAATCTTTGTTTAATAGGTAAGTTGAATGAGAAATATTGCTTGTCAGTAACAAACGAGAACAGTCAGATCTCCCTTATAGCTCAGTAAGTACTTTTGGTGCGAACTTTTAGCTGAGCATAGCCGCATATCTTGTCTCCTTTACCCTTAACACATATCTGTGCTGTTAAGTAGCTAGATAGATCCAAAATGATATTTTGTGATGCGTATCCAAAGTACTGATAAAAATGTGGCTCAACTTACATGGTGACTCCAAGACCAAACATTTTATCATAGTCGGTCCGGGTGGAGTAGTTGGGCACCACCATGCCATTAGTGATGACCAGTCTGGGATTTTGTGGCAAACTCGGGAACAAGCCCAACGGATGCCCGGAGTACATCACCAAGGTTTGACTTTCATCCATAGTTGATAGGTAGTGCATAACGAGCCAAAACTAATGAGAGGAAAACATCAGGAGGGAACGAGGGAATGGCTGGATGGAGACCATTTTCTTTTCTTATCCATCCGAGCGGAGGAAGTGGAAACAAAGGTAGGGGATCAAAAATGAAAAGACGGCTCTCATTTGGTGAAAGCCCCCATAGATTGGAAAGATTAGTAGGCATCTCTTTGAATGATCAATCTTGCTATCAACAACAAATCATCCCAAAATGAAAGGGAACTTGGCTCCCAGGCTTAAAAATCCAGAAACAAGTCACTAATGAGAGTCTCCCACACACATATTCAAACTCTACCTGGGCCCAATTGGAGAACACTTGGCCATTTCCGCCGTAAGTGACCAGCTCCTGGGGGAATTGAGCCACTTTCCGGTCCAAGTTGTTCATGATCATGTGGATGATAGCTGCTCCAGCCTTAGTCCGGCTTGGTATCTCTTCAATTGGATAGGCTCTTCAAAGAGTAAAGGGAAGCAATAGTCAACATGATAATAGTGAAGACACAAAAAGGATAGAATTTCTCGTTCCAAAGCCAAGATGGAGCTCAAAAGTAGAATCATTAATTCCCATTATTAGGCTGGCATTCTCTCCCGAGAGGCACAATCAATCTCGCTGTGGCTTCACTTGTCGCTCGAGACTCACCTGAGGTCCAACTGTGGCATTAATCGGTACATGTAGATATGGCCGTACTCATCAAGTTCGTCCCGAAATTCTGGGGCCAAAGTAGCATGGTGTGTTGGCGGAAAGTAGCGTAATGCATTCTGGATAGCCAACTGCAATCGAATATGTCGGATGGGTTAGAGCTTAGATTTGTACATAGTACAGAGTGTGACAAACGACCTTTCATGGATCAAATGGAACCATCTGCCGCGCAATACTGCACAGGGATGGGCTCTTTCAAACGTTTTTGAGATGCTGTTTTTTCACGTAGGTTGTAAACTTGTCATCGTTTCGAAGGTACAAGTGATAGCATTTTTTAATTATATATCCTGTCAAGTCTGGAATTAATATTCATTGCAATAAGTTGTTATTTTTAACTAGGTTAATTGTGTGTGAATTTAGCTCGTTAGATAGCCATAATCAAGTGTGTTTCAAAAGATCGTGAAAATGATAAATTCAAGATTAAAATTATGTGCTCGATCGATAGCAAATGCTTCCTTACCCTGTAGATTCGTTGAGGATCCCAAAAACTTGAGGATTGCCCTAATGTCGTATATATTCATAAGAAAAGACAAGTATTTCTAGCTCTGAGGTGGGGTTGATGTAAAGCTCGCCTGAGACGTTACACGAAACTCTTGGCGTAATTTCAAAGCGGTTAATGCTATTACCCCTTGTTCCAGGATGTAAAAAATGTTCAGAACGGTGAAGGTTAATGCGTGGAAACTTGCTCTGCCGCCGAAGTTTTATTGTCATCAGAGGTATAAAAATGTTGGCATGGCTCGAAAGAAAATTGCTCAAATCTTTCTATTCGGTTGAAGTTGTCAAAAAAATAGGATATGAACTGCAAATCAAGTGATGCAGTTCTTGAAGGGAATCAACTATTGAGATAAGCTAATCGATTAAAAAAAAGAGACAAGCATGCTGGATCACAAGTCAAAGAGGAAGTTCATAAGCAAGGGATGTTATGAGATGTGCCATTGAATATTTCCCTAAAAAT